>NC_025699.1:23757613-23761594 GCF_000633955.1 Camelina sativa
TTGGTAATCTCAAATCAAACATGTCAAACGTGAGCTTTCTTGAGCTGCAATACAAGCTCTCTAAGAACAAGATGTTGAGGAAGCCTTCAAGGATGTTCTCCAGGGACAGACAATCATCAGGCTTGTCTTCACCCGGACCAGGAGGCTTTTTTCAGCCTTCTGTTAATGAGATGAGACGCGTTTTCAAGAGGTTTGATACGGACAGTGATGGAAAAATATCTCAGACTGAGTACAAGGTAGTGCTGAGAGCGCAAGGACAAGAGAGGGTTATCGAGGACGTGCCCAAGATCTTTAAAGCCGTGGATCTGGATGGTGATGGGTTTATTGATTTCAGAGAGTTTACTGATGCATACAAGAGAAGCGGAGGGATTAGGTCTTCCGATATACGCAATGCTTTCTGGACTTTTGATTTAAACGGGGACGGGAAGATAAGCGCAGAGGAAGTAATGTCAGTTCTAAGGAAGCTTGGGGAGAGATGTAGCTTAGAGGACTGCAAGAGGATGGTGAGAGCTGTTGATGCAGATGGAGATGGATTGGTTAATATGGAAGAGTTCATGAGGATGATGTCTTTCAACATCGTCTGAATAGACCTCTTTCGTTCTCTCTGTTATTGTAATTAAATATCATTCTTCATTCAATCCAATTTAAAAAACATGAAATCTTGTAACTTTGAATCGACATAATCTCCAATGTTCTTCCAGAATCCAGATAAGACCAATAATTTAGATATAAAGCATGAACTTATTCAAAAGTTAGTACATAAACTGAATAACTCATGTAAAAGCTCAGATGAAATTTGTTACAGCGTAGCAAATACTATTCCATTCCCAACTGGTAGCAGAGTTCTGGCAAGAGCTTAGAGCGCTATACATGATCCGAAACAAAGGCACATAAAACGCTGCTCTACCAGTAATCACCACAAGAACATTTACCGTCTTTGAAGTGATGGAAACGTTTGTTGTCTCTCACGATCAACTCCCTACCAATGATTTTGGACATGATCTTGATAAAGTTGTGACAGTCCCCACAAACACGGAGATTCTTAATGATTGTGAGGGTCTTCCGAGGTGGTGTGCATATGATACCATAAGCAATTGCTAACCTCTCACTGTGGTAGAGTAGAGCCTGTTCTTTAGCCTCTTGATCGATATCATGCAGAACAAATCGTGTGTCTGGAACATAAACCACTCCCTTCTTTGCAGCCATCTCCTTCGCTTCATCCTTGTAAAATGTCAGATTCCGGAACTCAAGGATCCTACTCTTACTAGCAACCATATTTGTTTCCTTGAATGATTTGGGTGGAGGAGTAGGAATCTTGTTGGTCACAGCCTTTGAAGGGTCAAGATCAACCATCAATTCCTCAGTGTAATCCTCTAAATCGATATCTCCATGTAGACGAGCATAGTTCCTCATAGCTTCCCAGAACTCAGCTGTGGGTTCAAACGGAAGGTCACGGATGTATTGCTCTGCCTCAACAAGATGTCCACATTTACCAAGAACACCTAAAACACCCAAATAATGTTCTGTACTCGGAGCAATCCCATACTCGTTTTTCATCGAATCAAAATGCAGAAACGCCTCTTTAATCCCTCCCACAGTAGCACAAGCCAAGAAAACAGAAAGGAAAGTCTCCTCATTGGGCTTCAACCCTTGTTTCGCCATCTCCTCAAACAGATGCAACGCATCATCTCCCATTCCGTTATCACTATACGCACGCATCATCAAATGCCAAGAATCCATATCTTTATCAACCATATGATCAAACACTCTCTTAGCATCAGTAACACTACTACACTCCCCAAACATACTAATCACGATATTGTTCAGTTTCGGATCACCTCTAAACTTAGACTGCAGGAAATGGTCATGTACCTTCTTAGAATGCTCAAGGGACTTCAGATTCGCACAAGACTCAAACAACATGACAAAGCAGTCTCTATCAGGCATAGCTCCCTTATCAAGCAACTCAATCGCATCTTTATATAGCCTACGCTGACACAAGCTCATCACCTCTTCAACACTAGGTGTAGCAGCTACCTCATTCCTCTGCTGATTCATCTGATTAGGGACCTGATTCGAGCTTCTTGGTGGTTGCTGCTGCTGCTGCTGCGGAGGGTAATACTGACTCTGAGGACTTTGCTGAACATTCTGATTCTGATATTGAGGCCTTGGACCACCGTATTGAGGCCTTTGACCACCGTACTGAGGCCTTTGTCCACCGTATTGAGGTCTGTTCCCACCGTATTGAGGATTCTGCTGACTCCATTGGTTAGGGTTTTGTGGAACTCGTTGATTAGTTTTCGTCTGATTCTGATAACCTTGAGAATCGAAGCTTTGAGGTGGAGGATACGGCCGTTGTTGTTGAGACGGTGATCCAGATGGAGGATTCTGGTAGTAATCGTTCGTGGCGGCGGATGTGCTGAGGTTTCTGATCGGAAGCGAGTTTAGGGTACCGGAGCAGTGGAATTGAGAGGAGAGTCTGGGAAATGAGGAACGTACTTGGAGAAGAGAACCTATTGTGACGATCTTTTGGGTTCGTGCGCTACGAATCACCATGAGAGAAGACATTTTTTTGGGGAGGATGTGGTTGTGGAAATGGTAAAGATTAAAACCCTGCGAAATGCAAAACCCTAGTCTGGGAAAAAAAGAAGAAGATTGGGGATGAGAATATTCGCAAGACGAAAGAGAAATAATATGATAAGATTTATATTTGGGCCTAGTTGGGCTAAGATATTGCAACTTTAGCTTCTTTTGAGTTTTTTTTTTTTCTGTTCTATGTATTCTCGCACTAGTATTCGATGGAAATATAAGTGAGTGAGAAGTATAAAAGTCTTTGTAATCCTTTGTGTCTCTTATACTTCAACATATAAACCAAATCTATGAAGTCCGAGGAACTGAAGATAATACATACACTAGTGGTACATACTACAGTGTTTTATTAACACATTTTCGTGTAAACAAGTAACAGATATGTCTATCTATACAGAGACTTATTTTTTGAGACTTGTACACACAAACATTTGTAGATCCCTCATGTATGTTAGGTTGTAGTAATTATCACTCTATTTACATCTTCCGCATCCTATACATCCCTCTTCCTTTCTAAAACATCTCTCTACTACTTCCCATATGGTTTCGCAATACCCCGTACCTTGCTTAGTTTCCCCCGATTTCATAGTCTTGAACGGAAAACGCATTTCTTGAAACCAAGATTTGAGTTCTTACGGGAGGAGGAAGTTGCATATGGTTGGCCGTTGAGAGAACCCGCAAATCTGATATCCCACCCTTCGATGTTCTTTGGAACACATGAGTCGAATAGGAACTGCCCGAGAACGCTGTGAGCATTTATGCTCGTTGGTTGGAGTGGGCGGAAGGAGGATCTTTCTCTCTGTTCTTCTTGTGAAGACGACAATGGGTCGTTGCTGCTGCTGCTGCTGTTGCTTTGATACGGTGCTGAGCTGGGTAAGAAAAAGTGGTCACATGGCCCAGTGGCTACTCTTCTTAAGCTTTGGTTAGATTTCACAGCAACTTTCTGAAGGTCACATATTAACTCAATCTCATCATGCGTGTGAGCTCTTTCTCCAAGCTGCCGGATTTTCTGTAAGTGTACTGACATGGCTTTCTCTAGAAAGTTGGAGATAACAGCTCGGTATTGTATAGGGTTATGAGTGTAGTGTCCTGAAGAAGAAAGAGAGTAGCAAAGAAAAAACACAAAAAGCTCAGATTTTGTAGCAATGACAATCAAGATCAATAGCAATCTCTAGGAAACAGACTAACCATTAAGAGACCCCGTGATGGCATACGGCAACATATCATAAATATATTCATAACCACAACATGTTATATGTCATGACTAACCTGCATGAGGAGAATTTTTCCACTTGACAACCTTAACTTCTGCTCCCAGTTCCTGCAATTGATGGGTGAAGCTTGAAATTACTTGGTGGGGAGCAAGGTCGTCATTCTCCGAGCACAAAACGA
>NC_025699.1:23765796-23830914 GCF_000633955.1 Camelina sativa
CTAGCTAGAATCCTTCAAAAATTGATCATATCTAAACAGATCATGAAGGCGAGTACAAGGAGCAAGGCAAAACTTCTCAAGAAACATCAACCTCAATAACAAGACCGACGCATGACCAAGAAGTTAACACCCACCAAGAACACCAAGTAAAAGCAATGACTGAAATCTTTGAGGACTACCACCAACCAGACACTAAACATGAAACTTCTGCTAAGAAAGGAACCGAGCGCCATAGGCTGAAACAAAGAGACAAGGACTGGGAGAAAGGCAATAGCTGGACGGATCCTCAGCCATTCCACGCATGCGGCTTTGTAACAAAGATACGCACAAGACCAGCAACAAAACTGAGACAGGACACAAGCAAACCACAATGGCAATTATTCTTCAAACCAACCGTTGATCTAAGATCCGACATCATCATCTTTACTTGTAATCAGAATCCCTCACAGAGATAGCTGTTCTGACCGCTTCCTCAAACCAATCAAAAATCAGGACATGAATCAACCAAAAAAGCTCCTCAAACGAATGCCCAACAAAACTGCAAACCACACTAAACACCTAATCGAAGCTAAAAGATGCAGGAGAAGGACGAGGATAGCTTACTCAAAATGGAGATAACAAGAACCCAGTACAGAAACGAGAAGCTTCACCTTTCAGATCAGGACAACACCGGATCTAACGAAGGCAAAGGAGACTTCTTTTGAAGCTGCTGGGAGAGGAAGAACATCGCTCAAAAGACCGCCGAGCAAACCTCACCGTGAAGACCATTTCACTTGTTGAGCATACTAACAACATCACCAATTCACCAGATCTAGCCAAGACAATAGAAAAGAAAGTCAAGCAAACTAACAGAAGAGCATCGGGGGGCCCTCTCACAGTTACGGCGAAGAGCACCGGTCACCGGAGAGGGCAAACGGAGAAACTAGTTTTTCAGGCGGCTAGGGCGAACTTGGTCGTCGAGAGATCCAGTTCTGACTTAGATCCAGTTTATATTATTAGTTGATGCTAATGCGATATATCATGTTTAGTTTTATTTTTATTTATTTTTAATTGTAGACAATGGTCCAGAAATTAAACTTTATAAATCTTTTATAAAAGGTCCAATGATTTTCTTTTGTCGTACCGGTACAGCGTTATTATACTTTTGGGTGGTTGTTAGAATATATATTAAACTTGGTCTGAGTTTGTTATATAGGCACTGTCCAAGCCCAAGCCAACTCTTTTATTAGTATGATATTGTTCGTTTTGGATCTAAGTGGTCCAGCCCTCACGGATTTCTTATTGGGCTTCATTCCAAAAGGTCTCATACTAATTGAAGTTGGTCTTGACTTATACATTAGAAACTTATTTTCGAATCTTCCGATGTGGGACATTGTTTGTATCCCAACAAACCTCCCCTCAAACCATGTACCACGATCATATGGCCTCCCCTTCAGCGAAACCCAGATACTCAGGTTCCGGTACCCCTTTATTCCTGAAGTATTCTTGAGGCACCCTTAATCATGTCATTTTTTTTAGAGATCCTTCCACACCGACTACAGAGCCCACACCCACTTCCCTAGGTCCACTTTTCGACCTAGGTTTTGATATCAATTGTTGGGCTTTCCAAGCCCAAGCCAACTCCCCTATTAGTATGATATTGTCCGCTTTGGGCCCAGGTGGCAAAGCCCGCACGAATTTCTTATTGGGCCCCTTCCCAAAAGGCCTCATACTAATTGAAGTTGGTTTTGACTTATATATTATAAACTTATTTTCTAATCTTTAGATGTGGGACATTGTTTGTATCCCAACAAACCTCCCCTCAAACTATGTACCACAATACTTTGGCCTCCCCTTCAGCGAAACCCATGTACCTAGGCTCCGGTACCTCCTTATTCCTGAAGTATTCTTGAGGCACCCTTAATCATGTCATCTTTTTGAGAGATCCTCTCACACCGAACGCAGAGCCCACACCCACTCCCCTAGGTCCACTTTTCAACCTAGGCTCTAATGCCAATTGTTGAAGTTGGTCCTCATACTAACTGAAGTTGGTCTTGACTTATACATTAGAAATTTATTTTCTAATTAATCTTCCGATGTGGGACATTGTTTGTATCCCAACAAACCTCTCTTTAAACAATGCCTCACATCGGAAGAATTGTTGGGCTTTCCAAGCCCAAGCCAACTCCCTTATGATATTGTCTGTTTTGGGCCCAAGTGGTCCAGCCCTCACGGATTTTCTTATTAGTCTTCTTCCCAAAAAGCCTCATACTAATTGAAGTTGGTCTTGACTTATACATTAGAAATTTATTTTCTAATCTTCCGATATAGGACATTGTTTTGTATCCCAACAGGCATTATCATGCAATTGCTATATTACAATTTTTTAAAAGTAAAAAATCACCCAAAGCCTATCTTGTTTGTCCACGAATATCACGATACAGTACTCATGATCCTTCAACGCTTCAACATAAGCAAAATACAAATAATTGGTGGTAAATGTCGCCTATAAGTGGTTAGGCTAATTATCTATCTTCTCTCTAAGATCTTGATTCCCTTTGGAAAACTCCAAGAATCTATTATGATTACATTTGTGTCATTTACCTTTGTGGCAAATTTGGTGTTTCACTTTCGCACCTCACCCTTTAGTTATCATTTTGTTTTTTTTTTTTGGTACATTCAAAGTGAAAAATCTTTTAAGATGTATTGGCTATTCGTAAATCTTGCAGTCGCCACAAAGCGCACTACCACATACATATTTGCTTAATGGATCTGTCGGTCAAAGTTAACATTAGTATTTTATCTGTGGTGTTCCATTTCGTAGAGTGTCAATACAGTTGTTGTTTTATATTCTTATATATCCAAATCTTTATTTGTTCCTCTAATATATGATTATATATGATCCTCTAAAAATCTTCACATGTATCTAAACCAACATTAATTATGTTGTTTGGTTTGGTCTCTCTCTACTCAACTTTCCAATGTGTCGGTTGTCGGATTTCATTTCACGATTTAACTAGACTCGAGAAAAAAGTGAAAAACTACCAAACGGAGATGAAAACGAAAAAGCTAACTGTGTAGATTAAGTCAAAACTAAAAACCCCAAAAATCCGAAGAATCCGATAACTAAAAAAGAAAAGCATAAGTCAAACCTAAAAATCTGGAATGGGTCACACGTTAATTAATACTAATACAATACTCTTTATCCACCTGATGCTTCTTTTATGAAACCCCATTTTATTCATATAAAAAGAGTTCTTTTTTTGTTTTAAACTTAAAAAAAGAAGAGGCCATAGTGTGCATGTCGGAATCATACCAAAACGACGCCGTTTCATNCCTGTAAAACTTTGTACATACAAGCTTTGGGAGCACCAGAGAAAGCTAGGAAGATAACAGGACATGGTCTAGTCTTTAGCTCCTGAACAAATAACAGCAGTAGCAACATGTAAGTAACACACACGCCAAAAGCAAGTTAACATAAGCATGTAACTAAAAAATAAGAACTCATCACATTCCTGACCAGAACATTAACTTTAGATCTTACCTCAACAAGTTCAGAAAGAAGATGAAACGCTAGAGAGAGAGCCATTTCAGGATAAAACCTGAAAAAACATGAGACAAAATTACAAAACACACTTTAAAAGATTCTCAAAGTATCATTATCTAAAAGCATCCACTATGGAATCTTTCAAGATTCTATACAATTTTAAAAAACAATCTCATACCCAGTTTTTTTTTAATTCAATTGGCCAATCAAATCTAAATTGTAAACAGGAGGAAGAGAACTTACGCAGTGAGAAAATCAGCGCGGCAAACAAGAGAGTTCCAACCAAGAGAAGAGTNCCCAGACATTCGCCGTATGGTGGGATGTAGTGCAAATTTCACATTCAGATCACTTGTGAAATCCAATGGTCCAGAATCATAGACATGTCCAGAGATACAGTTTCTAACCAACTGGCTATCATCCTTCACAAATCAGAAAACAACCTATGAGTCGAAATTGAACCGAGGGAGCAAACAACATAACTACACCTCATGAGCTGAGATTTAATGACTTAGTGTATAGGAGACAACTCTCACCGGATGAATTTGAGCTTCACAATCATCCATGATCACCTGCATCGTTTAACACTTTTAGATAACAAAACATAAAACCAGCATAAGATAACCAAAAAATTAGCTGAAAGTTCAAACCTTTTTTTAACTAACCTGTAAAACTTTGTACATACAAGCTTTGGGAGCACCAGAGAAAGCTAGGAAGATAACAGGACATGGTCTAGTCTTTAGCTCCTGAACATATAACAGCAGTAGCAACATGTAAGTAACACACACGCCAAAAGCAAGTTAACATAAGCATGTAACTAAAAAATAAGAACTCATCACATTCCTGACCAGAACATTAACTTTAGATCTTACCTCAACAAGTTCAGAAAGAAGATGAAACGCTAGAGAGAGAGCCATTTCAGGATAAAACCTGAAAAAACATGAGACAAAATTACAAAACACACTTTAAAAGATTCTCAAAGTATCATTATCTAAAAGCATCCACTATGGAATCTTTCAAGATTCTATACAATTTTAAAAAACAATCTCATACCCAGTTTTTTTTTAATTCAATTGGCCAATCAAATCTAAATTGTAAACAGGAGGAAGAGAACTTACGCAGTGAGAAAATCAGCGCGGCAAACAAGAGAGTTCCAACCAAGAGAAGAGTAAAGATCAACGAAATTAGAAAGATGGTTCTCGTTGATCGAACTCCAAACAAAGATCACCACAACACCGTTAGATCCGCCACCATCACCGTCAACATCCATCTTCTTCCCCCAGTAAACCCTACCACCGCCGATCATAGCTCCGCTCCGGCGAGAAGCTCAAAACTGTTTTAATGAGATTTGTTTTTTTTTTTTTAATGTAATTGTGTGAACCAAACTCGAAAGATGAGATCTTTGGGATACGGGTCCGTTGGTTGTTATCATCAACCACGTCAGATCCTTGTGTGTTTAATTTTACCTCTTGCGTAGTTTAGTGTAACGCCGGTTATAATGCGCCTTTGTTTTGTTTTGTATTTACGACGCCGTTTGGTTTGCCACGTCATGGGATTTACCGTGGAAGTAAGCGGTCAAAGACGATAAAACGAGACTTGTTTGATCCATCTACGCTTCCGACAAGAAGAAGTACAAAAAAAGGTCTTATCTTTTTACTACATATAAGGAACGTTACATTTTAAAGAGCAAAAAACTCACGTGACTAATTACATGTTCTTCAGATTCCTAGTCACATCCCTAATTACGTGAGATCTAGTTATATTAAATACTGTACACAATAAATTAGCGACAAGATATTATGAAGATTAATGTCCTTTAACTTTTAAGGGTTCATAGATCCTTCTTCCATATTTCCAAAATTGGAGCATGGAGATTGATAAAGGTGTTGACTGGTTTTCCTGCTACCTCTCGTAAATGCTGCGTTTGTAGGTGGTAGCGGTTGCTAGCGATTGGAACCAATCACACAAAACGCTTTCAATCTCTCCTAATCGCTTCTAACCGCTCTAAACCACTGAATTCCAAAAGCTGTTTCCTGCAAGTATTTGCGGTTGCGGGTGATTGCGGTTGGAATTTTTTTTTTTTTTTATAAAAAACTTAGAAAAAATAATGATAATGAATTTTTTTTTTGTTATATCTTCTAACTAACCATTTTACTCATTAATGATGGGAGAAAATAAAGTATGCATACGATTGCAGAGAATATAAAATAAATAATTAGAAGAAAATAATATTCCAATTAACAATAATCAGGAAAACTTGATGTAAATTTAATGAAACATCGCACATAAGTTCAAAAAAATCTAAATAAATATAATATTTCATCAGAAATTTAAGAAAATAAGATTATTCGTGAAAAATAGTAAAACAAATCACCAGTGACTCTTCTCAACTCTCACTTGACCATTCCTACCGATGCAACTACTGACCCACGATAAGAGAAAAGAGAAAAGATCTACGATCTAAAGCATATGTTTTGTCATTTATCAAATTACTTGATTAAATTTTTGGTGAAAAGCTAAATGCATAAAGGAATAAGTATTTCAATATAAAATTTATTTGTTTTTTGAATAATTATTTTAGTATTTTTTTAATAAATTTTAATTATAAATCAAGTTTAATAAAAATTTTGGTGTTTTTAAACATTTATATATTATATATCACATTTATTATGTTCCAATCGCTATTGCACCCGCTGGTCAACCAGTCGTAAACCTCCCGCAAATGCACTAATTTTAAACCGCTAAACCAGTCGTTCAAAACACTTAATAATGCTTGAAACTGCAATCGCCCGCTTCCACAATCTCTCGCAACCGCAATCGCAACCGCAACATTTGAACCAGTCAGACCCATTTAACCGCGGTTTGCGTCAAATTCATATCTATCTAAGGCTTTTTCGTCGAAGATGTGAGCAAACTAGGACTCATAGTTAAATAAGTTTTTCTGTATATACTGTATATTGTATTTTCAATAACATAACAATTCACATTAATGTTATTTGTCCTCTCTGAAAAAAAAAAAAAAATTTGCCGTGATATATTAAATTGCCAGACTATCGCAAAAAAAAATTATTTGGTATGTTGAAAGTTCGATATGTAGAAACTACGACAATAATTTTTGTAATCACTAAATTTTATGCAAAATTATGAGTTTTTTTTCAAATATAAATTCTGAACATGTTTTATCATTCTATACTTTTGATTGACATTCATAAAAAAGATTATCTAAAATTCTGAAATAATTATAAGATATTAGAGTCCCGGTCAACTTAAATTTTGTTAATTATATACAATTGTAAAAGACCAGCTCACATCGTTTATCGTTTATTCAATTCAATTTGCTTCTTGCATGATCCACACATTCTCTTTAATTATATATACAAAGGTAAAGGAAATGACCCTCTTACTTCTTCTTTTTTTGTCAATGTCTCAGATTAGTTTGTCTAGTTTCATTTCCAATGTATCTTCTTACTGTATTTGAAACAATCTCTTTTTTTACAAACTTTATTGCAAAGCCTATTATTTAAAATTTACATAATTTTTTTGCCATTTTTACACTTATGATTGATCATTAAATCTTGGACACACACAATGACACAAATACAAAGGACGCCCATGACGTTTTCAAAAAATTTGAGTGATCGATATATCATGTTTTTTTTTTTTCTTTTTTTTTGTCATCTTGAATTTTATTAAAACTTGTTTTAGAACCAAGGTAGGATTACAAACTGCCCAAAAGAAGGAAACTAAAGTCGGCGGACAACTAAAAGTCCCCAGAGTCGATGCTGGAGGAGAAGAACAATCCCCGGAAACTAAGCCCTATCAAAGGGAGACAACCATAGACTGAACTAAAAATACAAAACAGAAATATCAAACCAATCGAAGAAGGACGACTCCTTAGACTACAAACAGAAGTAACTAGGCAAAACCTTAAAAATGGTAGCACCAAGATAACAGAGAAGCTTCTTCTTTTGAAACACTAGCGCATGTGATTTATCACGGCTGCCCACGGCCAACCCGTAATAACAACTACCTCCTCCTATCATGAAGAGAGCCAATCTCTCGAGAACCAAGGACATCATAACCCGGCAAGCAAAGAGTACTTATAGGAGATCATAGAGACTCAAAACACATTCCCAAATGCGACGACGACGACTGATGCGTCCCATTACGTCTAGCTAGAATCCTTCAAAAATTGATCATATCTAAACAGATCATGAAGGCGAGTACAAGGAGCAAGGCAAAACTTCTCAAGAAACATCAACCTCAATAACAAGACCGACGCATGACCAAGAAGTTAACACCCACCAAGAACACCAAGTAAAAGCAATGACTGAAATCTTTGAGGACTACCACCAACCAGACACTAAACATGAAACTTCTGCTAAGAAAGGAACCGAGCGCCATAGGCTGAAACAAAGAGACAAGGACTGGGAGAAAGGCAATAGCTGGACGGATCCTCAGCCATTCCACGCATGCGGCTTTGTAACAAAGATACGCACAAGACCAGCAACAAAACTGAGACAGGACACAAGCAAACCACAATGGCAATTATTCTTCAAACCAACCGTTGATCTAAGATCCGACATCATCATCTTTACTTGTAATCAGAATCCCTCACAGAGATAGCTGTTCTGACCGCTTCCTCAAACCAATCAAAAATCAGGACATGAATCAACCAAAAAAGCTCCTCAAACGAATGCCCAACAAAACTGCAAACCACACTAAACACCTAATCGAAGCTAAAAGATGCAGGAGAAGGACGAGGATAGCTTACTCAAAATGGAGATAACAAGAACCCAGTACAGAAACGAGAAGCTTCACCTTTCAGATCAGGACAACACCGGATCTAACGAAGGCAAAGGAGACTTCTTTTGAAGCTGCTGGGAGAGGAAGAACATCGCTCAAAAGACCGCCGAGCAAACCTCACCGTGAAGACCATTTCACTTGTTGAGCATACTAACAACATCACCAATTCACCAGATCTAGCCAAGACAATAGAAAAGAAAGTCAAGCAAACTAACAGAAGAGCATCGGGGGGCCCTCTCACAGTTACGGCGAAGAGCACCGGTCACCGGAGAGGGCAAACGGAGAAACTAGTTTTTCAGGCGGCTAGGGCGAACTTGGTCGTCGAGAGATCCAGTTCTGACTTAGATCCAGTTTATATTATTAGTTGATGCTAATGCGATATATCATGTTTAGTTTTATTTTTATTTATTTTTAATTGTAGACAATGGTCCAGAAATTAAACTTTATAAATCTTTTATAAAAGGTCCAATGATTTTCTTTTGTCGTACCGGTACAGCGTTATTATACTTTTGGGTGGTTGTTAGAATATATATTAAACTTGGTCTGAGTTTGTTATATAGGCACTGTCCAAGCCCAAGCCAACTCTTTTATTAGTATGATATTGTTCGTTTTGGATCTAAGTGGTCCAGCCCTCACGGATTTCTTATTGGGCTTCATTCCAAAAGGTCTCATACTAATTGAAGTTGGTCTTGACTTATACATTAGAAACTTATTTTCGAATCTTCCGATGTGGGACATTGTTTGTATCCCAACAAACCTCCCCTCAAACCATGTACCACGATCATATGGCCTCCCCTTCAGCGAAACCCAGATACTCAGGTTCCGGTACCCCTTTATTCCTGAAGTATTCTTGAGGCACCCTTAATCATGTCATTTTTTTTAGAGATCCTTCCACACCGACTACAGAGCCCACACCCACTTCCCTAGGTCCACTTTTCGACCTAGGTTTTGATATCAATTGTTGGGCTTTCCAAGCCCAAGCCAACTCCCCTATTAGTATGATATTGTCCGCTTTGGGCCCAGGTGGCAAAGCCCGCACGAATTTCTTATTGGGCCCCTTCCCAAAAGGCCTCATACTAATTGAAGTTGGTTTTGACTTATATATTATAAACTTATTTTCTAATCTTTAGATGTGGGACATTGTTTGTATCCCAACAAACCTCCCCTCAAACTATGTACCACAATACTTTGGCCTCCCCTTCAGCGAAACCCATGTACCTAGGCTCCGGTACCTCCTTATTCCTGAAGTATTCTTGAGGCACCCTTAATCATGTCATCTTTTTGAGAGATCCTCTCACACCGAACGCAGAGCCCACACCCACTCCCCTAGGTCCACTTTTCAACCTAGGCTCTAATGCCAATTGTTGAAGTTGGTCCTCATACTAACTGAAGTTGGTCTTGACTTATACATTAGAAATTTATTTTCTAATTAATCTTCCGATGTGGGACATTGTTTGTATCCCAACAAACCTCTCTTTAAACAATGCCTCACATCGGAAGAATTGTTGGGCTTTCCAAGCCCAAGCCAACTCCCTTATGATATTGTCTGTTTTGGGCCCAAGTGGTCCAGCCCTCACGGATTTTCTTATTAGTCTTCTTCCCAAAAAGCCTCATACTAATTGAAGTTGGTCTTGACTTATACATTAGAAATTTATTTTCTAATCTTCCGATATAGGACATTGTTTTGTATCCCAACAGGCATTATCATGCAATTGCTATATTACAATTTTTTAAAAGTAAAAAATCACCCAAAGCCTATCTTGTTTGTCCACGAATATCACGATACAGTACTCATGATCCTTCAACGCTTCAACATAAGCAAAATACAAATAATTGGTGGTAAATGTCGCCTATAAGTGGTTAGGCTAATTATCTATCTTCTCTCTAAGATCTTGATTCCCTTTGGAAAACTCCAAGAATCTATTATGATTACATTTGTGTCATTTACCTTTGTGGCAAATTTGGTGTTTCACTTTCGCACCTCACCCTTTAGTTATCATTTTGTTTTTTTTTTTTGGTACATTCAAAGTGAAAAATCTTTTAAGATGTATTGGCTATTCGTAAATCTTGCAGTCGCCACAAAGCGCACTACCACATACATATTTGCTTAATGGATCTGTCGGTCAAAGTTAACATTAGTATTTTATCTGTGGTGTTCCATTTCGTAGAGTGTCAATACAGTTGTTGTTTTATATTCTTATATATCCAAATCTTTATTTGTTCCTCTAATATATGATTATATATGATCCTCTAAAAATCTTCACATGTATCTAAACCAACATTAATTATGTTGTTTGGTTTGGTCTCTCTCTACTCAACTTTCCAATGTGTCGGTTGTCGGATTTCATTTCACGATTTAACTAGACTCGAGAAAAAAGTGAAAAACTACCAAACGGAGATGAAAACGAAAAAGCTAACTGTGTAGATTAAGTCAAAACTAAAAACCCCAAAAATCCGAAGAATCCGATAACTAAAAAAGAAAAGCATAAGTCAAACCTAAAAATCTGGAATGGGTCACACGTTAATTAATANTTTTTTTTCTTTCTCTTTTCTCCTGTGTAAGTGCAAACATCTAATTTCCCAAGAAGTAATCTTAATTATTTGTAACAGAGATCCGTAAATTCAAAGCAACATCAACAACGTTCTTGGGCATCTCTCTAATCATTTTGTTTTTCTAAAAAGAAAATTTTCTATTTTCTAATTTTTCTGGAAATTTTTTTTCTTTCTTTTGTATGGGCTGATCAGAGAAAAAAGCTACTTTGTGTGTTTCGTTCGATTCATTCATTATTGTGTTTTTTGTTTAGCTGGAAGGTGTCTGAATAATTCAATGCTCTCTTCTTCTTCTTCTTCTCTTCCTTTCTAAATCTTTCTCTCTCTCCTCTTTACTCTCCTGCTCTCTCTATCTATCTCTGTTCCGAAGCAGACATGGGCGACGAACACTCTTTCATCCCAAAGGTACCTTTTTTTTTTCTGGGTCTTTTAGCTTTTCCTTTGTTTATGCTTAATCTGATTAGGGTTTCTTGTTTTGAGTAATCAAATTGAATAAAGCCTTGATTTTTCTTTTGGTTTGGTATGAACTGTCCTGTAAAAAATCGACCCTTTCTACATCTGGGGTCTTGCGTGAATTTGAAATTTTTGGTTTTTCTTTCAGGCTAATTTAATGATACCCATGTTGTTGTTTATTTGACCCTTGAGTTAAGGTTTTTTGTTTCTAAATTAAGCAAAACAAGTCACTTAACATGAAGACTTTAATGTAATGTTTTTTTTGTTTTTGTTTTTGTTTGGTTTTTGCAGGATAGTTTTGTCTTCAAGCTTCCTAAAAAATCACCACTTGTGTTAAGGATGGTTGTTCTCGTGTTTGTAATGGTCTGTGCTGTTTACATTTGCTCCATTTGTTTGAAGCAAATTGGTGTTGTCCCTAGTGCTGGGTTCATGAACGTTGAAGTGTTTGAGAGGCAGTGTCCTGAGCCTAATATCGAACCTTGGGACATACCTTATGTTCATTACCCTAAACCTAAAACTTATAGTAGGTAATGAGAGTGTTTGTTTGTTTGTTTTATAGTTTGGTTCTTGAGTTTTTTTTTAATGCCTGTGTTGTTGATTTGTGTGTATTGTTTGGGTTGGGGGATTTTGTTAGGGAGGAATGTGCCTGCAATCCTGTTAGGTATTTTGCGATTCTCTCGATGCAGAGATCTGGTAGCGGCTGGTTTGAGACTTTACTTAACAATCATACTAACATAAGCTCGAACGGAGAGATCTTTTCGGTTAAAGATAGGAGAGCTAATGTGTCGACCATTTTTGAGACGTTGGACAAAGTATATAATTTAGATTGGTTGAGTAGTGCTTCTAAGAACGAGTGCACCTCTGCTGTTGGTTTGAAGTGGATGCTTAATCAGGTAAGGTTCTAATATGTCACAAAAATTCTTGCTAGTCTCTTTATACCGAATTGTTACTTACTGTTTAAAATAGCTTAGATGCTGAGCTTATCAATATGTGACTTATGTCCTTAGAACAGATCCTACACTATGAGATGGTCACTAATGCTGTTACTTGGTTAGTGTTTAGAATATGTAATTTAAGTATAGGACTGAGCTATAGGTTTTAGATCAGAGCTGCAATCTTTTGCCTTAGATCGATAGAATAGACTTCTATGTTTTAGGGAAGAGCTGTTATGTGTAACCGCTGATAAAATGTTTTGACTGTTTGTACTTCTCGCCCTTGACATTTGTGTTTGATTGTATTCTGATGGTTCTTATCTCTGTAAAAGCAGAACCGAGTTCCAATAGCCTTACTGTGTTTGCTTGCCCTTGTTGTTTCTCATATTTTGGTTTGTTGGTGAATTCTTTATACATTTTAGTTCACATGACTCTTCATATTTCATTTTGTGTTTCATCTTGTTTACATTATAATGTGATTGGTTGTTGGGGATGAAACATATGCAGGGTCTAATGAAACACCATGAAGAGATAGTAGAATACTTTAAAACCCGAGGCGTATCTGCTATTTTCCTTTTCAGAAGAAACCTCTTACGCCGGATGATTTCAGTTCTTGCAAACTCTTACGATAGAGATGCTAAGCTATTAAATGGTACTCACAAGTCCCACGTTCACTCCCCTAAAGAGGTTTCCCTCTCATTCTCTTCATTTTTTTGCATGTGTCTGCACATTTTTCTCAGTGAAACTAAACGTTTGACCAAATGGGGTTTCAGGCTGAGATATTGGCGCGATATAAGCCATTAATCAACACGAGTCTTTTGATACCTGATCTGAAGCAGGTTCAAGAAATGACTTCAAAAGCACTTGCGTACTTTAATACCACTCGCCATATCTTCCTCTACTACGAAGATGTTGTCAAGAACCGCACCGTGAGAACATTTTGTGTTTTTCAAGGTTCCTTAACTAGTTTCACTGCACATATTGTTCTGATTAAGCCCTGTGTTTTTTTTTTCTCCCCGTTTTGCAGAAACTAGACGATGTCCAAGAGTTTCTAAAGGTGCCAAAACTCAATTTAAAGAGTAGGCAAGTAAAGATTCATCATGGTCCATTGTCACAGCACGTACAAAACTGGGAAGAGGTTCAAACGACACTGAAAGGGACCGGTTTTGAAAATTATCTACTAGAAGATTACCGCAGGTGAATTAACCTTAGGAGAGAGTGATGTACATAAACCTCTCTCTCGCAGAAAGGTCAGACCAACTTTGTAGGAAAGTTTTGGTAGTGCCACGAACAGGTTTTTGCAAGTCTTTATCTTTTTTTTTTTAGTTATCTCTGTTTCTTCCAAGATTTAATCAAGTTAGTTTTTAATTCGATTCATTCTTTATCAGGGAACTAAGAGTTCTATTGTAATCGGGAACACGTTCTGGTTCATCCTCTTATTTGCTTCTAATGATTAGAACAAAGAACAAAGATTTGCCAGTTTGATTGATTGACTATGAAATTGTTTATCACATTTGTTTATATGTGATGGGTTATATATATGTTCAGTTGGTTTTGTAGACTGAATTGATGGAGACACAAAGGGACTCTCTGTTTTTGCGTACAAATTAGATGAGAAGAATTTGTATTATTCTTGACCATTTCTCTTTAAACTAACATTTGAGAAGTCGATTTGTTTTGATTTAAAAATAAGAAGATAAATAATAATAACAAATCAGAAAATTTGGTACTTTGGTTTGAAAATTATAACAACAAATATATAATAAAATACTACTAGAATGAGAAAGACATGCATTTTCTGAATACAATATGTTGAAAGAAATACTTAAGAAAATAAAATCCTAAACAAGCTCTTCTTCTATGATCACAAGATGTTTTAAATCTTCTTCCTCGATTTTTTCACCCTTCTTGACTTCATTCTCTTGTTTTGGTCTTTTACCTACCATGAACTCCATAGGTTAATTTACAGAACTTTCTTTTGTTTTTTGCTCGAAGTCTTTGTTCTCTTTCTTCGCTCGTCTCAGTTTTGTAGTGAGATGACATATGTGCAGCAAATTTTTGAGAAGTATCAAACACACCATTGCATTTAGGACATGTATATGGACCGTACTTTTCATATGGTAGACTATGTGTCCGACCATCATCTTGATTACTACCGTCACTTTTCTCAGTAGTTTTCTCAAAACGATTGATTGGTTGTAGTATTTTCTTCAATGAACGACCATCTTGGAGAATATGTTGGTCATGGTTGTGCTTTGATGACAAGGAATACATGTCTAAATGTTGAGAATATGCAGAATCTTGACGCGGATAAATGACATTAAGAGGTTTTGGATTCAAAATCTCGCACTTTTTATCAAAAGTAATTGGAGAAGAAAATGTACGATTCCAAATATTACTTTCAGAATTCATAGCACGTTTGACACGTTCAATACCATATTGTGCATTGTCAAGCGTATTAGTAGGAATGATAGCAGTATACCTATTTGTAATGGTTTGAGTGAAAGAAACTCGAGTGAGATGAGAATGATTATTGACAGGAAAATAATTGTCACTCATTATATGGTTTCTCACATGTGAATTTTGATATCCAAAAGATGATGAAGAGACATGTGAATTATGAAAAGAAGTAAAAGAAGGAGATGAGGGAAAAAAATTTCCATGGTTTGTGTGATCAGAACTAATGAACATCGATCTAACCATATTAGAATTATGGTTCATCTGGATGGGGAAAAAACTATGATTGTTAGTATCATCACCAAGAAAATTGAAATTGTTTGGAATAGAAGACATTTCTGAAAGAAAGATAGAGCATATGTGATATCGTTTGCTCCTCCATAATATATATATATAAATTTCGCATTGGAAAATAAAGATATTAACCTCAAAAACGGAAACTAATCTTTAAATTTAAAAGGAAAAAAATATACTTTATTTTATTTGAGATTATATTAAATATTTAGAAAGAAAAAAATTCCCAATTATTTATTTATTTCCCTGAAAATACATTTATTTACTTTGGTTATATATGGATGAAAACTTAAAAAAACATGATTTTCTGTCATATACCTGGATTCGGTTGTTGAAAATATGAATAATATCCCAATTTTAAACTTTTCTCTTAATATTTAATATAAATTATTAGGAAATATATATTCATGTGTAGAACATTTGTCGAAAGGTGTGTCATCTATCTTAATTTTTTGGGTGATATGGTTATATAATGTTGCTTTATCACTATTAAGACCAATAAGTTTATTTACTAATTATAGTTATGTAAATATTTATAATTTGCAATAAAATCTTATCTTTTAAATTTCTCTTTGCAAATCTTATCTTATATAACTCACCTAAAAGTTGTTCAATAAGGGGTGGATGATTTTTATTTATTATATAAAACTAGATTTAGGACCGTGGTTTATGAATTAAAATTTTATCTTTTTGAAAAGAAACTCAATCGGAAGATAGTAAATTAAATCAAATTCTGTGTAAAAGATAATAATTCATTATCTTGATTTGAAGGTATGGACTTCCAATTATTTAAATATATATTTTAACTATTTAGGTTTCTTATGCCTATATAAATATAAAACATTTTATGAGATCAAAGATGATAAAAGAGCTATAAAAATTATTGAAAGACCCAACAAATTATTATAGCTTTCTAGACTAAGATATTTGTGACATACGGGTTAATTGGGAAAAATGTAAATTGAAACTATGAACTTTCAAATTTTGATCATTTAAACCATGAACTTTAATGTAGGTAATTTAAAACATCAATTTTCGTTGACTAACTCTTGTAAACATAAAGCTTTGTTGACCATACAAAGAAAGATATGAGGTGAAATCTGATATTTGAACAACTAACAGACGTTACTCTGTCGTTAACCATTTTTGTTAGTGATAAAACGACGTCGTTTTGATGAAAGTTTTAATTCGATAAAATATCATTTAAATTATGAACTTTTAAATTAAGGTCATTTAAACCATGAACTATCAAATCTAGGCCGTTTAAACCATGAAACTTTGTAGACTATTTAAATATCAACTTTCATTGAATAAGATTTTTTAGACATTAAGTTTAGTTGACCAACCCAAACTCGACATGATATTAATTATGCTAACAAAACAAGTGATATATGGTATTTTTAGTGTCTTTCGTCTTTCGTTTAATACTTAGTTTTAGTCGTTTTATCGTATCTTTTGTGTCTTTTTGTTTGTGTCTTGAATTTTTTTCCAGGTATTAAGATGTTAGTGAAGTTTGAAAGATTGATCACCCTATTTTAGATTCATAGAATTGATCAATTTATTTTAGATCCTAGGTTTTTATATGCATTATATTAAATATAGCTAAGACAATGAAAAAGTTTGTGAATGCAAGTGACTAGCAAAAACGGAAAGTAATTAAGTTGTTTAAATCAAAAGAGAAGCATTGAGCGCAGAGAATCATTAGGGGATATAAGCACAAATTTAGGTGATTAGATAAGGACGCATTAGATACCGTTCTAGAGCTCAAATCACGGTTGTAAAGCTAACATACTCTCGCAACGCTAACTATCTATGCAAAGAATCAATTAGACTCTAAACTCTTGTTTGAATCTAGCAAACCAAGCAATCATTAATTAAAAGTTTAGGTTTGATTAGTTCACAAGATACCTTAACTTCAACTCTCGTTGGCTAAGGCTCACCTTGCTCACCTATATTTTTTTAAGCAACTCAACAATACTTTTGGTGCCCAGATAAATTAAAGGTAAGATTAGAAACTAGGTAGCTGGACTAGTTTAAGCACTAAAAATAACAATAGATGAAAAACAAAATAGATCAATCCCTAACATAACACACTTACCTTAGAGAATCATAAACCCCTTCTGAAATCTGAAACCTAATTTAGAAATTACTTAAACATAGAGAAACAACAGATCAATGATGAAGAAGACATAATTGAATTGCAAAAAAAAGAATTAAAAAAAAGGTTCATAATTCTTCTCCAAAGACTAAAAAACTTTAAAAGCACACTTTAACTTAATAATAGACTCAAAATAATTGTAAAAACTATGGTTAAAACTCTATAAAATACAACCACATCAAAATTGACTACTGGTACGATGATGTATGCTCTTAGTAAACTTATCATTTACCACTAGACTTAGGTCACTTCATAAAAATTTATATATTTTTTAAATTACAAAACTAAAAATATTAAAACACGTATTATTAGGCCATCCTTAACGGGATAACAATTACCATGTTCTTATCCAATTATATTATTAAAAAACGAAACAGTGTGCTTAGATCAAAAATTTTGATCTTGGGATAGAACTGATCCATAGCCGAGTTCTTCTTTGTTTCCTGTGTTGTGATTGGTTGAAAATTTTTTGAGAGAATGGAAAATATTATTTTCTCTCATTCTTCTTCGAAATCGATTCTAAGAAGACCAAAAATTGGTGACGACGAGCATCGGCGGGGCTCCGTGGTGGTTGCTCGGTTTCGGCGGGTTCCGACGATCCCCATGTGCTTCTCCGCTGCCGCGAATTCGGACCTTCTTCGCTCCCAGCTTGATCGGAATTCGGACCTTCTTCGCTTCCCAGGTTCTTTGAAATTTCTTAGACTTTTGAAAGATGGGAATGTGGGTTTTTTTTAGCATTGTTAATTCAATGATTGATGTCAATTTTGAAATTTTATTTTCTTTTGCTGTTGTTGTTGTTGGTGGTGGTCCAGCAAATAATAGTTTTGATTGATGTCAATAGTTTTGGTTGTTCTTTTGTTTTCAATTGTCTGAGAAATCTATCTGATTGAGTACGTATCTTTGGATCTTTGGATCTCGAAGCATGTGTGTCAACCATTTCGTTTATAGGATTGAGTATGTATGGTCAATCCCTCTCAATTTCGTTTATAGGGTTGAGTATGTATGGTCAATTCAGTTGGTTACTCTTTGAGTGTGGTATTAGTCGAGCTGTTTAGCTGCTCTGCATGTTAAGCAAACTGGAAGGTGCATATATATGTGGGTCTGCCGTGATAAACACAACAAAATCGTAGCTTCCTTCTAACTGCTCTGTGTGTTAGTTTGCCATGGGAGAAGTGCTAGTAGCTTCCTTCTTTTCTTCATATTGATAAGCTTAAAGTTGACTGGGAGGAGCTGATCACTTCAGATTAGTTGTTATTGTTGAACAGAATGAATCTCTGGTTATGTTTTAAGCTATGCGTGTTTGGTGTTTTTTTGGTTTTGTTATCAGTAAGTCGGAGATAACTTGTTTTTTGTAAACAGACATTAGAGTTGAAGGCTGAACTCGAGAGAAAGATGGCTGAAGCACGCAGTGAGTACGAGTGGAGCCTTTAGGAGTTTGATTGCCATGAACAGTCTCTTGGCGAACGCTTACAAGTGTTCACGTCGAGTGAAGAGTGCAGCCACGGATACTGCAGCTGTTAGAGGTAAACAATGACACTCACACTTTGGTGATACATCGGTAGGGATGTGGTCGAAGCAGTTGGAGAGGTTGTTGGAGATGCAGCAGTTTGGTGATACATCAGTAGGGATGTGGTCAAAGCCGACAGTAAGGAGGAAGACAAAGATTGTTTGCACCGTGGGTCCTTCTACCAACACAAGAGAGATGATATGGAAATTGGCTGAAGTTGGGATGAATGTTGCTAGGATGAACATGTCTCATGGTGATTGTGCTTCACATAAGAAGGTATTGTATATTGAATTTGGTTCTCATGGTGATCATGCTTCACATAAGAAGGTATTGTATATTAATAATTTTTTAAAAGTTTTTATAATTTGTAAAATATTTATGAATATTATATTATTCTAAGAACACCAAAATTAGTTTCCCCATTTTTTTAACATAATATCTTAACTACTGATCTTAGATTATTTTCACTATATATTTAATCTAAGAACATAAAAAAAAGTTCTCCCATTAAGGATGCCCTTATAAAATATGAGAAATTAATTAAACAAATCATAACTACATTAAATCATTCCTACAGTTTGGCTATGTGTCACGATTTACTGAAAATGTTTGGACTTTATATAATAAGATGAGAGGGGGCACTTATTCCATTGATATTACTGACCTCGTATTCTACGAAATAATTTTTCTTTGACTTTTTTTATCAATCTATTGGGTCACAACATATTAGTCTAATTACGGTAACTTCATTTTAAGAGAAGAGTTGATCTTAGGTGAGGTTGTGCCAGTTTTTCATGGACTTATGAATGTCATTAGACCGTGGTCACTTCTCAGCTACGTGAAATAGTTTACGATATATTTTGGTTTTACAGGAATTCATAGGCACGTGTTCTTTGCTCTCCGGTGTTGTTTGCTTCTTCGTCTGACCATATATATAGGTCTTTCTCCATTTGCTTCTTAGTGGTGTATCCAGACCATTAGCGAGCTAAAGAAATTAGTCCCTCATTTCCTCCCAAGATCGATATGAATTACATGTGTTTATAGTTTCTTTGTAAACATTTTCAATTATTTTCTTAGCGATAGTTATGTATCGAAAGAGTTTGGTACAATAATATTTAATTAAGTAAACATCAATAACAATTAAGAATGGTCATGGAACCTGTCTAATCAAAGTAGTATCAAACATTTTTAATAAATGGTCACCCACCTCTCTGATCTCATTTTTTGTCTGTCACCGTTCAATTAAATTACTGAGTTGTATCACATTTTTTTAAAAACAAACTGTATATTAACTATTTCCACATAATTTGATTATACATGATCTCAATAGTTTTGTACATCTTGAAAGCAAAAAACTATATAAATAAAACTTAATCAAGAAAAAAGAAGAAAGAAAATTTGGAAACGCCCCAAAAGTTCACCATTTCAACTTAGATACAACAGAATTGTTTGAAGACTGAAAAAGGAAAAAAGAGTATTAAAAGTTATTAACTCATATTAGGTTGTAATCAGTTACATAATCAAATGTTAACTATATAACAATTATGAATGTTATAATATGTGGTCCAAACACTTTATTCTGTTAAGAGCATCATTACCATTATTATTGCACAAAACCTCATGATTAAGGAGCATTGCATTTCTTCTTTTGCTATTCTCTCTTTCGGCTCAGCCTCATTGTTCCTACGTTCTCCAACACTTTTTTAATTCACTACGATCTGTGAGCAGTTTACATTCTCTTATTCTTTATCTATAAACTTTTTTTTTTTGTGTGCAACATTCTTATCTATAAACTAAATAATACAATTTGTACTAGAATCTATTTTTTTTACAACAATTACAAATTGTCCTATGACAAGTACTGCGAGAGCTAGATGTGAAAATGTAACGTCACGATAGCTGTCTTCTATAAAACATACACTTTACATTCTTGGTTTTTTTCTTTCTTTTTTGTTCTCTCAGTCTCATGGTAATGCCTTCAAAGAATAATAGTCCAAGTCAAAAACAGATTAATGTGTGGTTCATATGAAGTGGATTTTCTAAAAACTTATTGTATCATTCCGAAAGAATTACTCAAACCGATTTTTAAAATAATGATTTCCAACTTAGAAATAAATAAAATCTATGATTCTTATTTATTTGTTATTGTTTGACTCGTAACATTAGTGTAATGTAATATTTCTAAATCGTTATCATTATTTTTTCGGAGATATTCATCTTAAACCGAATTCCACTTTTCTTTAGATCAAACACCATACTTGTTTTTAAATGAGCCGTCTCTAATACTATACGAGGAGGAATTGTTGGTTTACCAAAAAAACACGATTAGCAATTCTCGAATTCACTAATTTAGTATTGATCCTTTTCATATGAAGTTTCTAATTATTTGATTGTTTTAAAAAAAAGAAAATATTTTTATTTTTAATTGACACTTAGTAGATGGGGCTCGTGAAAAGAATGAGCACTCTCACTACTAGTAGCCTAGTTATGGTGGGGCAAATTTGTTAAATATGTGCCTTCTTGATCATAACTCTCTTGTGATGGTGGGGCGAATTCGTTTAGCTTTCAATTAGTATCCGGTGGACATCCTTCGTCGAATGAAGCATTAGCCAAACTACATCGTATGTCAAATTTTACATTTTTTTTTTTTTTCCTTCTTTTATTCATTCACATGTATATGTATCAAAACGTCGCGAATTAAACAATATCATATATTTTATCCATCAATTCGATGGATACCTCACCATCACATATGAAAATTAAAGCCATCAAAAAAGCGAATATAAAATATATAAGAACAAAAGAAAAGTACAAGAGGGATCAAGAGGATGCACGTGACAGTGACCCAACTCTTGCAATTTCATGGACCGTAGGGTTAAACCCTAAGCAGCCTAACCAGCCTTGCTTGTACGGCAAGAATGTCTTCCTCTTTAATTCCTCCGACACTGCTCTGTTCTCAGTGTAATGCATCTCGTGAGCTGAAACCACCGCTCCGTTCCTCCTCCTTGACATAGACACCGACGAGTCACAACTCTCTCTCGACCGGATACTGGAACTTCTCACATCCTCGGCCTCTCTCTTTGTTAGTATATCGTATCTTTTCAAGGAATCTTTGGTCGGAACCGGTCTTCCGTCTGACGCACTCCTGAACAGCAACAGATCTTTTAGTTTCCACTTCTTATACGCACGACCAGGGTACAGAATTGCTGACAAGAAAACAGAGGATTTTTGGTTGCTTGTGTTGGAAGCAACCATTTTTGTTGACTGTACTTCTTCTTCTTCATCAACCATAATGTCTGAAACTCTCAGTGGAGACGTAGAACGGCTTCCTTTACGATCATAACGCGAAGAAGAAGATCCCAGAGACCGGTCTCTTCCTCGATCTTGCTGACCATCGGAAATTTCTATATCAGGATCCCTAGATCTAGGAGAAGAAAAAGGAGGAGTGAGTGGTTGTCTTAAAGGTCGAATCTTTCCTCCATCAAAGAGCTCATCAGCGGCAGAGAAAGAAGTTTTCGCCAATTGACCACTGAAATTGAACTCGAAATCGTCTTCGAAATCGCTGGCTGATCTCTTCTTGGGAGTTCTTGGTTGATCATCCCAGTCAAAAGGTATGTTGGAGGAAGTGGAAGGAGAAGGGCTTGTGGGTGCACTAAAGAAGAAAACATTGTTGTTGCCAAATCGAGTTGGGCTTGAAGGAGCTGTTATGTATGGAGACGAAGTTGTGCTGTCGAAATTGAGTTCTGCTGCTGCTACTGCCACTTCTATCTCCATTAATGGGTGTTCTTCTTTGGATGTTTTGTTCTTCTTTTGCCTTTTGTTGGTTCTTGGAAGGTGTTCCCCTTTCAGACGTAAAGCTTGACTTTAGTTTAGGGAGAAAGAGAGAGAGAGAGAGAGAGAGAGAGAGAGAGAGAAAGAGAGATGGAGAAAAATGAATGGTGATTGAATTAGGAGATGCCTTTATAAGTCTCACCTACCTAATGGGTCGTGACTTAATTATTATGATTTTTTTAGTTCTCATTTCTATATGTTCTTTTGGACCAAATTAGCTTGGTCATTTTAGTTTTTCTTTATCATCGTTGTTTTTTATCAATTTTTTTTTTCTTTTTCTAATCGTATTTTATATATCAAGAGGATTGTACAATTATTGGCCTTTACATCTTTCCAGACTGAAACTCGAATAGATTACTACACGTTCGGATATCCAGGTTGTATATAGAAGCTATAAATATTGTATTTTGTAGTAACAATATTTTTTTTTAAAATTATTTATCACAATATCTATGTATGACAAGTTAAAAACTTAACTTCTCATTTGTCAAACTCATGTGGGGAAAAGGTTCAGTTTCTCATGCAGCATAGAGTTTAATTGTTATTTGTTGTTCTATTATTTTATGATCATTGACTATTGTTGCAGGTTTTTGTATTGTAATGAAACAATATTAATTTAATTGATATCATGTTCAATAGAGGATGGCTTCTCGAATTATTTTTCCTACGTGATTAACGTAATTGTCAAAGTAATGGTGGCTAAATACCTCCAAATATCCAATTTATAATACTATTTTGTTGAAGATAACACACACATTATAATAGCTTAACTACTCTAGTGTTGTTTCTTGTGTTATAATGCGACCAATTAATAGTTTTTTATTTCCGTTTTATAAAGACATTCGTATTTGTGCTCGTGTCTATTTGAAAATTATAAATATCTTTTGAGCCGGCAAAGACAAGTATTACTTTGATGTTACTTGTAATTTATGTGGCTTAGCTTCTTTACAAGTCCCTGTTTGTGTTTACTTCACTTCATACAACTGATAACTGAAAGTCTGAAAATGAATCAATCGATAAAAAGTTTTTTCTAGTTTTTTTTGTTTCATTTTATTTAAAAGTTTTTTTTTTTTTTTGTCAAATAAAAAAGTTCTTTATTATGAATAAGATGTTTGGGTGTCCGTAGGTAGATTCATATATCCTTAATTAGGTGTACCTTTTTTGGAGAAAGATTCTATCTAACGCGAATAAGTGATTTCTAATTTTCATATGTTTTGGGTAATTAACAATTTTAATCACTATACTTTAATAAGTATTATCTTTAAGAAGTTTCCAAATCAAAATTTTCAACAAAAATAATTGATAGGTCCAAACTCATTTATCTCAACCGACTACAAAAACTTTTATCAGTCATATACTCCAATCACATTCAATACTCGAATCAAATTCTAACGTTGTTCTCGTGTTTGATATTTGAAAAAAAGTTGTATGAAAATTTTCGTTTAAATTAACAGAACAGATTTGCGTATACATGTATAAAGTTCGTGGTCGATGGTCAAGAATACTAAACGAGCTTTGCAAGTTGAGTTTATTATTTTATCTTTGACAAGAAACTCCAAAAATGTCAATGTCTTAACGGTTGTCCCGGCATACAACATTGACTTTTGTCTTTGGTATTTACACTTCACCTATACACACTTAAACATGTTGATTGATTACAGATTTGTTAGAAACATATATTAAATATGGTTTACCTTCAATAAAACATGTAATTTGGACCTTTCTAACGATTTCAAATTTTTTTGATAAATAAAATATAAAACAAGCAGGGAACGTAACACATTATATTAAATATTTTTTTAAAATATTATATTAAATCTGATTTTGTTTAGCCTTTAAAACATGTCACGGAAAACTGTTGTTGGCTAATAAGTTTTCAAAATTTAATAAAATTTAGTATCTTTAAATTCAAGATTTTGATGATATTTGGTGATCAGAGAAGTTTTTTATATTGTTATTTATTAAAATTTTCTACAACATCACATAAAACTATGAAATTTGGATCTTTGTAATTAAATTAACAAATCCACAAAAAACACCATGAAATCACATGTTATTCATTGCTTAAATATTTCCAATAACAGTATATTTAAATGTATTACACTATTACTTCAAATCGATAACCAATAACAATGAATTTTTGATTAAATTTTTTAAAAATTTCTATGAATAAGATATAAGTTTTCATTTTATGAAAAATAACTTTAAATTCTTGATTGAATACCTCCTTTTGTATCAACAAGCCCTACACACATCCATGTATCTACTAATAGAAAATTAAAAAAAAAAATAGAAATATGAAAATTTGGTAATTTTATGAAATATGGAAATTTAGAAATGGTATGAAATTTTTTTATCAAGTGTGATAAAAAAAAACCGAGTTCCCCCTAAAATTTTTTCTCCCAGTCACGACTATCGAAAAGCCGCTATTACCATTTTCCTCCGACGCCGGCAGGGCTCCGGCTCGCCGGCGTCGGGGTCTCTCAACCTCTCCGATACTCTATTGTTCCCTCTACTCTCTTAGCTACTCTTCTAAATCTTTTTTCCCCTTTTATTTTCCCCTTTTGTTTCCCTATCAAACCATTATCCCAGATCCAGATGAAGGTTTGATCTTGTTTCCCTGTAAATGGGTGCGGAGTCCGGCGAACCCCACCCTTAACTACTTTCGCCCAGCCTTACCGCTGACGGTACCCATGTCTTTGTGCTTCCCACTTCCTCGATCCGGATTGTGTTTCGCCCCTGGAATTTCCTCTCCACCAACGGCACCAGAGTCGATGTCTGGCGAGGAATCATCCAGCGGTGCGAATTATCTCCGTTATTGAACTACCGTCTCAATGTTTTGTCACCCTCTGAGCTTGGCATACCCATGTCTACTTCCACCGGAGACGCAGATTCTTTCACTCTCTCCGGTTAGCCGCTGCACGAATCAACTCCCTCTCTCTCTGCGGATGGGCCCTGCATCTGAACTCGGCTTGTTAGTATCTCATACGGTCTCGCCCAACCTCCAAAACCCCAGGTCTCCTCTATCTACCCTTATGTTATGTGGTAAACTTTATCTAGTGTCTTTGGTAGAACTCGATGTCCGAAGACTGCTGAGAATCCACTTACCTAGATTGTTTGGTAGAAACAAAGTGTATGTTAGATCCTTGGTCTTAGCTCAATCAGTGACAATGCTCGATAACTGGAAGAACCAAATCACTTGCTTTCCTATGCTAACTAGCGATTCCAGCTCTCAACAACACCATATCAACTGCCAGCAACCTTTCCCGATCCTGAAGCTCAGGTCTGCCGTCCTTTTGCCAGTGTCTAGCTGATTACAAAACTTGTGTGGAATCCTTGATCACCATATCCATGTCAGAAAGGATCTACCTGTTATGTTACGGCTTTCCACTTATCTTCTGCACCTGTCTTTAGCTTCATCGGTGAATGTTTCTAACCCCATCACCCTGCAACAGTCCTCTTGTCCAAAAATCAGGTCCATCTTTTATTTGTCAATGTCTCACTGCTCACTAACCTTGTGTGGTAATCTTGATCACCATTTCCATGGCAAAGAGGGTTCACCTGGTATGGTACGGCCAGGATCACCATTTCCATGGCAGAGAGGGTTCACCTGGTTTGTGTTGCATTTATTATTGTCGAATCCTGATTCTAGTTGCAACACAAACCACCATTTCCTTGTTTTGGTATGCTTATAAAGGTATACAGCTCTATGGTCTCTTGCCCTGTATCCCAAGATGCTCATTTGACGAAGCAAAGCAACCTTCCTGCAGTTCCATCTCCAATAACCACATCCTGCCTGCAATACCAACATCCCAAAAGCCCATGCCTCTCGTTTATTACTCATTATCATTCCGACTCCCTGCTGTGTGTGGTTTGTTTTATCTCCTTGGCTATGGGCGCCTTCGGAGAGAGGACCCACCTGCATCGGTATGGATTGATACATCTCTTTGGCAAACTCTGGCTTCTGGTCCCTTTGTTTGGTACAAGTGTTTTGGTTTGCAGCCCTTTGGTCTCTCGCCCGGTACACCAAGGTTCTCATCTGACGAAGCTAGGCAACCAAACTTCATTACCACCATCACCACCATCCTATCTGCTACCTACCGAATCTCTGTCAAGGCATGTTTGCACCTCACGTCGATGAGGCACTTGACTCTGATTCTCCATTTAAAGTCAAAGAGTCTTCAGAATACGACTATCTTGTCGTCCTTCGGGTCCCTCGAGGATGATCTCTCAAGCAACCATGATCTCACTTGTCCCAAGCTACTCTTAAGTACTTGCTTCAAAGCTCTCATGGATCATTACTTGATGTTTTATGTTTCTTTCTGTACGGCTTTGGGGAAAGCCATTCTCTGTAGTATGCTAAACTATGGGATTCTAATCCCTTTCTCTTGTATTGGTTGAATTTGAATGAATGAAACCATACGTTTGTCCAAAAAAAAAAGAAAAAAGAAATGGTATGAAATATGTTATTATGGAGGATTTTCTATTAATTACAAGTAGATTTGATTGCATATAAATGATAGCAATTACCAACTCAATAAGACAAAAAAAATCACAACAAATTCTTTGAGACATCCAAACCATGAAATTATCACATATAGCTCTAGTATCATAGTCATATTCTCCATCTTTGCTCTACATGAGTGTACATATACGTCTTTTTCATATATATGCGCCTACATGAATTGTATATATATCAATTGTATCTCCTTTTCTTTTTACACATCTATTAGAATCCAAAGTTCCACATTGGATGGGATAAAGATTTTTGGGTAATATATAAAAGATGTGACAATCCTTCTCCTTTGATCTAGCTTTTAGGATTAATTAGGTCATATTTCTAATATGTTATCATAGCTTATGGTTAGGTCCAACAAAAAATTGTCGACAAATAAATAGTGGCCTATATAAATGTCATGTCTTATTGTGGTATTTCAGAGATGTTGGGTTTGGATAATTTCTTTGTTGGACCGTTTGTCACCCACAAGAGAGGCTATTAGAGTCCAAGTCCCACACTACAAGAAAAATGAGCTTCGGTAGCACACGGATAATGCTACTAAAGGGCTTTCGTAGCGCATTTGAAAACGCTGTATAATGAGGAGCTATAGCAGTTTTTACGCGCTATGGTAGATTGGCCTATTATAGCGGTAACATTCCGCTATTACTTATTATTAACTAGCGCTTCCTTTGTGCTATTATCTTTGTTTTTATAGCTAACATTTCGTGTTGTGTAACTTGTAATGATAACACATTATATGTGCTGGTGGATATTGTTTCCTGACATTATGGTTCTCAAATTCTACACTATAGTAGCACAAGATACTTGCTATAGGAAAGTGTTATATAGCGGTTTCCTTTTGCTATTGTGTAGATTTTACTAGCAACTATATATTGCTATACCATCGTTTACAATAGCATTTATAATATGCGGTTTAATAATTTAATCCAGCATTTTTCTCGTGCTATAAATATAAGATTTCTTGCCTTTTATTTTGTACTGTGATATTTATCATGTCAGCTAGTCTGAGAAAATTGTGTTTATATTTAATAATAATTTATCATTTACTAATAATTATTTATATATATATATATATATATATTGAGTTGCATAATCATTTGTTATTTGAAACATTGAATTGCTTAATTTATGGAAGACAATGACTCATCAAATCATATTACATAAAGTTAACTTTCCAAAATGTAAACATCACATGAACTAAAAAAACATGAACTCGCTCTAAGAGTGGTCTACCATGCCATTATTATTTAAAGAGTCTTGCGGTTTGAGGACTCTCCTTTTTCTACTTTTGGGCGTTTATTACCAGTGTTGTTGCGTGTATCCTGTTGCATTTTTTTCCAAACATTCTTGTATAGTGGATCAATGTCTTCTTCCTCTAGTTCGATACGTATCAAGTAGCCTAGGTGAGCACAGGACCTTCTAAACTCTAGCCTTGTTATCTCCTTCAGTTCATCATCCGCATCAGTTTGTTGATCAATGTCTTCATCAATGTTGATTGCGTGTTGTTGTGGCTGTTATCTGATTTTTGGTACAACGTTCTTAGCGGGGAGGCCACATATGAGTCCTTTACCTTCCATTTCTGCAGAACCAAATATGATATTGTTAAGATATGTTTATTTTTAACCACAACAATCAAAAGAAAACAATATAATTCTAAATCCGAAACCTGAAAATAAAAGAAAACAATATAATTCTAGATCCGAAACCACATAAAAGAAATGTTGTAGAACCTGTTATATCTAGATCCGAAACCTGAAAATGAATAGATCTATCAACAAGAATCTGCAAAACTACACAATAGACATATCTAAAGGCAGATCTATTTCATCAAACATATCTAAAGGCAGATCCAAAAACTATTAAGATTCAATTAGCCATCTCTGACAGAGGATTCGAGAAAGCAAAATTGCGAGAGGAAAAAAAATAGAATATGGGGATTCGAGAAACAAGCAATAGAAAGAGAGGATAAAACCTTTAGATTCGGCGATGATTTTATGTTGTGTTTGTCGATGGTGAAAGAGATGATATGAGTTCCTCTTTAGATTCAATCTGTGTTTTTTTTTGGTGTTTGGCGATGGTGAAAGAAGCTTCGAGATTGAGTTTATTGGGTTTCCTTCGAGAAAAGTAGATATTGAGATGATTAAAAATTATTAAGAAGAGCTGATTGTTGACCGTTAGATGTATTCTAATCAACGGTAGATATCAATAATTTGGTGATCCACACCTTTATCAATTAGCCAATGAGATAATTGTTACACGATTTATATGTTATTAGTATAGTATTTTGTTATTTTTTTATTAATTTAGGAATATGGTGTAACAATTAATTTAAAATTAATGTTTCATATGGTGAAGCTTGTCTTATTTAAAATTTAAAATTATATTTTGACATTGTTAGTTTGTGTAGAATGCTTTCAAGAAGGAGATTTAGGGTATAGTGTTTTAGAGTATAGGGTTTAGGGTTTATGGCTTATATTACTATATGATATAAAGATTTATTTATAATGGTAACTAATATTAATAATTCATAATTATGTACAAATATACATAAAATTATATATTAACATTGTTAATTTCATGTTTCATATATTGGTGTATAATGCTTTCAACTAAGAGATTTAGGGTATAGGGTTTGGGGTTTATATCTTATATTACTATATGATTTAAAGATTTATTTATAATGCTAACTAATGTTAATAATTCATATTTTTGTACAAATATACATAAAATTATATTTTAACATTGTTAATTTCATGTTTCATATATTGGTGTATAATGCTTTCAACTAAGAGATTTAGGGTATAGGGTTTGAGGTTTATATCTTATATCACTATATACATGATATAAAGTTTTCGTTTTATTGTTAATTTATATTAATAATTAATAATTGTGTCATCAATATTTATTTGTTGTTAATTTTTATATAAGTTTTTTAATTTTTTTAAAACTATTTCGTTTATTTATCTATTGATGTTAATATAACTAACGTCTATACATAATGGGTTTTTTTTAACAGCCTAAATGGCTTTCTATCTTTCTAAATATTTATTTAAATATTTCGAAAACTTGTAAGAAAGAAACATTAAATAACTTGTCCCATTAAGTTAATATCTGAAACATATAAATTATGGTTCAACTTTATAATCCAAAAATAAAAACAAAAGGGACAAAGACCAGTGTATGAGACAAAAGAACAGAAAGTACTCATGTCTTTCAACTACAAAACACGTTCTCCAATCTGAAACATCACTACTCCTTATTAATTAATTCATTCCTGTTGAAAACCAAAAAAAAAAATTGGTCAATAGTTGTTACTGTCATCATATTTTGCACACATGTAAAATTAAAATATATACCCACCATTACAATTTTATCTTCTGGCCAGGCAAGACAAGATCCATGTGCATCTTCCATATATTCGATTTCAGGAGTTTGCCTCCAAACTGCAGCATCTTTTACAATCACAATATCCACCCATACTCGACAAGCATTAGGCCCCAACTTAACGTGATGTACCTGTTGGTCAGGATTATTAGACGGCCAACGTCCTTCAGCGACAACACGATTCCCTCCGGATATATCCATCAACTTGCATTTTTGATTTTCTTTGAATGCAAGACGCTATAAGAACAAGGAACAAAAAATATATACAAAAATCAACCTCAAGCAAAAACAAATAAAACCAGGTCCGCAATCCGGGATTGTGAAAGGAACATGTTCCCGTACTATTGTTCCTAAATATGATGCAAAGGGTACTGATCCTGGACCACAAGGTTCTCCCATGATAGTGTACTCAACGTGAATTTTTTCATTTGAATCCTTGGCGATGTTTTTCATCTTCGTAGGTCCTCGCTTCCTTTTACGATTTGGTTCATCAACATTTTTAGCAATATATTGTGTAGTATCATCATCTTGTAAAGCAGCATCAGCATCATCTTGTATACCATCATCATCTTGTATAGCAGCATCATCTTGAATAACAACATCATCATTAAGTTCATCTGTTGGCTGATTTTGAGAAGTGTCATCATCTTGAATAGCCGCATCCTCTTGTAAATCATGATCCACTTCTTTTTCCAAATTCTGAGTTTCACACTGCTTCTCTACCAATGCCTGAGTTTGCAACTGCTTCTCAGTTAACTCGTCAATCTTCTTCGTTTTCTTGGTACGCCATTTTTGCTGATAATTCTTCATCTTAGTTCACCTGAAACAACAGACAACACTTGTTTATCAAAACAGATTTAAACAATCATAGAAAAACACACACATTATAAACAATCACGTTCACATAAAACACACACATTATAAACAATCATAGAAAAAAAAACAATCATAATTTCATACATAAATCCCTTCACAGTCAGCTCGGGCATTCCTAGCTTCATCGACCAGGTCATCTTCATCCATGTCTATTAATACAGGCAATGGTCCAACGTCTGCTTCGTCAGTTTCAGCATCCTCTGCATTGTATCTTCTTTTAGAACCTCTCATAGCTACATACCAACTCGAAGAATCATCTACTCTTGAATAAAAAACTTGATGTGCTTGAGATGCTAGTATGTAGGGATCTTTTGCGAATGAAGCTTGACTTTGGCTAAGGTTGACTAGTGTGAATCCTTCTTCTTCCTTTACTCCATTGCCTATATTTGCCCATTGGCACTTAAATATAGGAATGTAGAAGACATTGTAATCAAGCAGTATAATATCCACCACTCTGCCGTAATAAGACACAACATCAACCATTGGAGAATTGTCTTTAGCACTAGCTATACACATTGCTGTGGCCTCATGCAACACGCCACAGTTTTGAGTTTGCCTATCAACCGAGACTGTATGAAACCGATTGCCATTGACTATGTAACCCGTGTAAGACCTGGCGCATAGACGAGGACCATATGCTAACCACTTAAGTGTATCTTCATGATCAGAAGTCATAGGTATCTGTTGCAAAAAATTGTCAACTATCATTTACTATATTGAAGAAGAATAGATGATAAAAAAAAAACCATAAAATAGTAAACATACTTGTTCTTTTAACCACGAGGCAAATTTCTGAGAATGGGTTCTCCACAAAAATGCCGAATCACGTCTACATCTTTCACTAGAATCTTGAAGATGTTGTAGATGCATGCTAAAAAATTAAAAAATAACATTAACATTGAGTAAATGTAAATACAACAATATTATAAAAGAGAATGTAGAAGAACTTACTCCACATAAGGATCAATCAGAGCCATATTATGAATGACAGCAAGATGTGCTATGTTCTTCTCATTCTCAGTAAGAGTACATGAAGTAGGTGCTGATATAGGACGACCCTCCAAGATAGAGCAGTTCTCATAATCAGCATTTCTTTCCATTTTCTCATCAGCATTTGTAGTATTTTTCAAGAAATCACTGCAGAACCGCATGCACTCTTCAGCGAGATATGATTCAGCAATACAACCCTCTGGTCTTGCCATGTTTCTTACAAAGTCCTTCAGAACTTTCATGTATCTGCAGATAAAAATAATATACTGATAAGCATAAAGTATATTGTAAATGGCACAACTGATACACATACAGTTGGTTTATTAGATTGTACCTCTCAAATGGGTACATCCAACGAAAATGAACTGGTCCACATAACCGAACTTCCCTGCCTAAGTGGACTGTTAAATGCACCATTATGTCAAAGAAACTTGGAGGAAAGAATCTCTCAAACATGCAGATAGTTTCCACAACTTCATGCTCCATTACAGAAATTGCCTCTCTGTCAATAACTCGCTGACATAGTTTGTTGAAGAAAGCGCATAAACGTCCAATAGCTATCCTAACACCTTTAGGTAACAAACCTGTAAATAAATAACATTGAGGATTAAAAAAATTAACAGCTAATTATATATACAAGAGGTCTATCTAAAAGATTTCAATCTCTGATTGCAACCGGAAGAAGTTGTTGCATCAACACATGATAATCATGTGATTTAAGACCCTTAACCGTACAATCTTCTATCTTAACACATCTAGAAATATTTGAGCAGTAGCCATCTGGTCCTCTGAAGTCAGACAATCGCTTACAAAATACTTTCTTCTCTGTTTTGGACAGAGACCAAGGACCTGGAGGAAGGTAGGTTCTTTTCCCACGTGCTTGGGGATGTAAATCCTTTCTAATACCAAGCAGTTGCATATCTTTTCGAGCATTAACACCATCCTTTGATTTCGCTGAATGCAGCATTGTAGAGACAAGACTGGCGGCAACATTTCTCTCAACGTGCATCACATCTAGGTTATGCCTAACCGGCATTTCCTACACAATGTATTGACAGATAATACAAAGAATGTTATATACATTTATTTTTTAAGATATAGCAAATCTAAATATTAGTAGAATAACAAACCTAACATATAAATCATACCTTCCAATACTCTAACTTGAAGAAGATTGACCGCTTTTTCCATCTGGATAGCTCCTCTTCATCTACTTGTTCTTCCTCTTCTTCTGATTCACTAGATTCATCATCAGTATCAGAGGCTGAACCAACACGATCTTGCATCTTCCTCTTTCTTCCATTTACTATTACATTCCCAAAGTCATTTTTGTAATTTTTTAGTATTTGATAAATGTTATGACCAGTCAGAATCCTACCTTTTCTACCAAGCTCAGCTCTACCATCAAACCAGGTTTTCTTTCGTCTATAAACATGGTTCGGTGACAGAGACTTCCGGTGACACATATACACGTGCTTTCTACAATTACTCAACCACAAACTATCTGTGTGCTTCCCGCAAACCGGACAACCCATTATGCCTTTAACTTTGCAGCCTGCTAGATTTCCATATGCCGGAAAATCCTGAATGGTCCACAAAAGCATTGCTCTTAAAGTGAATGTAGTGCGACTGAATGCATCATACGTTACCTCTCCCTTCTCCCACAGATGGTTTAGATCCTCTATAAGAGGTTCTAAATATACATCTATATTGTTTCCAGGTTGAGTTGGTCCAGGAATCAGCAATGTCAACATGATGTTCTCCTCTTTCATACACTTGTCAGGTGGCATGTTGTAATTGACTAGCAAAACAGGCCATGCACTATAGTTAACATTTTTCATGTCGAAAGGATTAAACCCATCTGTGGAGAGTCCAAGCCTAATGTTCCTTTCTTCTGCAGCAAATGACGGATACTTTTCATTCATTTGATCCCACGTCACAGAATCTACCGGATGACGCATTTTTCCATCTGTGCTCTTATTATTGAAATGCCACCGTAAGTCTTTCGCCGTGTCCTCTGACCTGAACATCCTCTTGAGACGTGGAATTATCGGAAAGTACCTAAGTACTTTCTGTGGAGTCCCTTTCTTCACCTCACCAGTTCGCTTGTTAATCATCCATCGCGAAGATTTGCATTTAGGACAACTGTCGAGCTCCTCATACTGATTTCTAAACAGACAACAGTCATTCACACAAGCGTGTATCTTCTCATAACCCATATCAAAAGATTTGAAGAATTTCTTCACCTCATACAAGGACGTGTGCAATACATTATCCTTGGGTAGCATCTGTTTTAAAGTCTCAAGTAGACTATCAAAACTTTTGTCAGACCAACCGCTCTGAGTCTTTAACCGAAAGAGTGAAACAATCGCAGATAGCTTGTTGTAGTTTGTGCAACCTGGATACAGTGGTGCTTCTGCATCAGCTAGCTTGGCTAAGAACTCATCTTCTACCTTATCATCCCCTTCATCAACATCAATTAAATCACCATGACTAACAAGCTCTTCATCCATAAACTCGGCAGCTTTGAACAAACCTAATATCTCTTCGTTCCACTGGCTTGTGTTCTTTCTACACTCAGTCCCTGATTTCACTTCTCCATGATGAAACCAGTCATCCCTCGACTTGTAACTCCAATCCATTCCTCTTATTACAAGATGATCAACAACATCAACGGCTGAGTGGCGATATACGTTGCGACAGTCAATACACGGGCAAATAATAATTGAATTGTCTCCTAAACCTGCAGCCACAGACCTCACAAAATCCCAAGCACCTTTCTCATAACCAGGATCTGTTCTGCAATGAAGATAAAAGCAAAAACCAAAGGAAAAAACGAATTACAAACTTTTAAAAAAACTTAAACATAACAACTAAACCAATAAACTCAACTATACAAAACGTTTTCACATACCTGTTAAGATGAACCCATGTCTTGTCCATAACCATTATATGTCCTTACCCATAAAGAAAACAAAACAAAAACATAAGAATAACACAAACACCAAACAAATACCAAACAAACACTAGACAAACACACCAAACAAACATATTCACACATTCAGCAACAATTTATTAAAATGAAATATCAAACAACCAATTCGTTCAACTCTTAAACAATTTATCAAAACGAAGTATCAGTTTCATTGAGAGAACTAGCCTCTGTGTTCCGATGCAAGCAGGCAGAAGATCCAGCTGATGAGATGTGATTACCTGACAAAATTCAAATCTGTCAAAATTAAAATCAGAGTAAAGAACTATAATACATTTATTGAATGCCTTATACCTTTCAGGTGGATGAGATCAGCTGAATTCGAATCTACTGAGATCGGAGAGAGACAGAGGCGGAGAGAGACAGAGGCGGAGAGAGACAGAGGCGAAGAGAGACAAAGGCGGAGAGAGACAGAGGCGGAGAGAGACAGAGGCGGAGAGACCGAGGCAGAGAGAAACTGAGACAGAGAGCGACGGAGACACAGAGTGCGACGGAGACAAAGACTGACGGAGCCACAGAGAACGACGGAGACAGAGAGCGACAGAGACAAAGCGATAGATACCGGTAAGAGGGACAGATCTAAACGGATATTTTGCTACACAGAGAATGTCGAAAAAATTTCTTGTTGAGAATCGAAATCTTGACAATGAGAATCGAGATTAGATGGAATGGAAAAAAAAACTTTGCGATTGAGATAAGAGATCTGAAAAGTTTAGAGAATCTGAAAGCTTTTTGTTTGCTGGGTTTTTTATTTTTTGGTCTAAGTGTAAAAGACTGTCTTTAATTTTTTGGTCAAAGAATCGAGACTTTTTTTAATTTGCGGGAAAAAACCCATATAGTTTGCCTCCAAAATACACCTTCCCGGCTATAATATTGATTTTTATGTTCCCGCTAAATGAAATTATATACTAGCATTAATATAATGCTACGAAATACTTGGCATCCGATTTTGGTACTTTTAGTAGCAGTTCGTAAATTTTGTGCTACAAAGGTCTGCTACCGAAGCTCATTTTTGTTGTAGTGCCATATCGAATGGGATAAAAATCTTTGGGCAATATATAAAGAATGTAACCGTCCTTCTTCTTTGAACTCATTTTTGGAATTAGTTAGGCGACATTCCTAATAACGATAGAGAGATCGCTGTTTAATGTTGAGAAACTGTCGTAAAACCATAATGCAAAATCAGGAGAGTTGGTGCTGCTTTGGGCCTAACCCACAACCGATATTTTGTTGGATAGTCGAAGATTACCCGAATGGTGAAGAAAAATGCTTACAAAATGTCTATTTAAAATTCAAGCCCTGTTTTGATAAAATAATAAGATATGTTGCTTTCTTTCTTTTTTTCTTTTTTTTTTTTTTTTTCTTTTTGACAACAAAATATGTTGCTTTCATAAATATCAGAATTTCAAAAGCATTATTATATAAAGTATATTCCTTTGTATAAGTAGAAGGCGTGAGTTTGAATTAAAACACTAAATTATGTACGTAATACTATGTAACTAAACATATTATGATATAAATAAATTTATGTTTTACATAAATTTTATTTATGAATTTAAATTTGATAAACCATATAAAAATTCTATGAAGCTGTCATTCGTGCATTACGCTTATATCACATAATCTTTTTATTTATAGGTTTCATGTGTGTCCTCCATAAAAAATATCACATGATCTTTCATTTGTAGGTTTCATGTGTTTATCTCCTTAAAATCAATATTAAGACTAACTTCTAAATTACAATATGTAACATCCCGAGTGTAAGAGTACGAGTGTTGATCAGACACCAAAAAAAGTATCGGTTGACAGCACTAGTTTAGTGGTTATTCGGTTTGTTTTAAATCGTTCGTTAAGTCCAAAATTAGTTTGAAAATCATATTTTTTCTAAACAAAACTTGACCTAGCCTCTTTCTCTTTTTTTCTAGTGTGTTTTTGTCGCTTCGAGAGAAAAAGAGAAAGAGAAAGTTGGCTTGTTGTTGTTCCAGAGGGCTAAAGAGAAGCTTGGGTGAGGTTGGAGGAGCAAGATGGTTGGGCCGGTTTTTAGTGCTTTCAAGGGAAGAAGGACATCAATAGCTCTTAGGTGTGAGAAGGAGTCACTGTTTTCGTGGGATTGCTTAGAATCAATCCATATTAGAGGTGAGTGTTACTCCACATTATTGTTTTGAGATTGTAAACGAGTCCAAGCAGGGGCTGATCAGTCACTAATCGTGACAAGAGTTGTGGAGCGTATGATCTGTTGAGAAAAGATTATTCATGTTTCATCTTCAACCAAAAGAAAGATTTGCCCTCAACTATTTTTCATCCACGTCGTCATAACAATTTTTTCCATGACTCGTCTAGATATAATAATTCCCCTTAATTCCACTCCGATATAAATGTTTGGAAACAATATTCGTATCAACTATCAAGTTACTTATTGTTCCTACACCATGCACAAAGACACGATAAAATTAATTGCTCCATGTAGGAAGTTTGATGACATGCAAACTGAGTAAATGCATCTCTCGACTAAAGAAAGTTAGAGATTTTTTTTTTTTTTTTAGCAAAATAACATTTGTTTTTTAGTGTTGTATGACACGATAGGAAGATGTATGGTATTTATAACACAATCTACCCACGAATTAGCCACAAATGCTCTATAGCTAAAATCAAATATCACGCATATTCATTGCATATCCGAGACTTGCTGTTAAAAATGAATTCAATCACTCTTGGTTTTTGTCGAAACGAATATATCCATTCGGCTTTTCGTTAAAACTCAACAAACCAAATAAGATTGATTGAAATTAATTCAGCTTTGTGTCGAAACTTCAAGTGACGTTATTGTAAGTTTTGTAAACGAATATTTAGTCTATGGCAAATATATATAGCCAAGGATTCGCCGTGTTCAGCTCTCGTGCTACTGTGCCACATATATCTTGTGGCTAAATTCGTACCATCTTATCACACCCATTTTTGTTGTTGTGTTGTAGCTTTTAGCCATGAAGTTGCCCCCAAAATGCCACAAATTGTTTTTAGCATTTCGTGGCTTTCCATTATTTATTTAGTTTAGCCATATATTAGCCGTGACTGTGTGCATATATTTTATTAGCGTAGGGCTCCTTAGTTGCCGGCTTCCAATGTGATTTTGTGAGCAGTGGAAAAAGGCTTGCCGGAAGCTAAATATCTCGCATGTCACATCTCCATGGAAGACAAGCATAGAGAGAGAAAGGAGAGAGAGGCCAAGATAACTAAACGAGCAAGAAAATAAAAGATTGCCATGAAATCATCACATATAACGCAATATGCATAGTCATGTTCGCCATCTTCGCTCTACATGAGTGTACGCGCGCGTCTATATTTTTCTCATATATCAAATGTCTCTTTTATTATTCATCCTTAAATCTTTGATTGTGTATTTCAAATCAATGTATTAGGTGGGACAATGGAAATTCGAAAGACAGAGAGATCAGTGGTTGAGAAATTAACACAACCTTGTGTCAGCTCCACTTGTGATCTGATAACTAAAAAGGAATGCTGGTGTTGCGTCGGTCCTAAAGCTCAATTTTGTTGGGCATGCCCAGATTATCCTAATGCCAATATAGTTATGCTCCACCGAATGTGCAAGGAGTTACAAAAACCTTTATTAATATAATTGAAATTGTGTGTTATTCAATCTTAACTTAAAAACAATTCTCTAGGTTTTACGATCTTAAGAATTTGAATTGGATATTATCAATAAGGATTGATTATGTGCATCGATTTTAAAATCTCTAGAGTATATCTTGAATCTAGTTTTTAGCAATTTACTTATGAAACTCTAGAAGCTTTCATTTCAAATGTCTCGAATTAGAGAACATGATATTATTAAGTTACTCATTGTTGAATAAAGTACAAAAAAAAGAATTTCAAAAAAAAATATATATATATATATATATATATATATATATATATGTGGATTGTGAATATTCTCAAAATTTTAGATTTAGATAAAACTAGATTTTAATTAAGAGTTTAAATCCTAATTATATAACACGAAATTGTACAATCGATTAAACATAATTTGCAGATGTAAGATCCAATAACACTATATTCTAAAACATGATTTAAAGAATCATTAACTTAAATAACCGCAGAGCGAGGCAGAATTTTATTAAAATCTATGATTGAAGAACCCCTAAATGTTTGTTTGAATATACAATTGTTAACTAATATATTATGGATGTTAATCTAATCATGCATATATTACTAAGGTATTATCATCATAAAATAAGTATAACTTTAGGTACATAATATGTTTTTGAAGAGTATTAAAAACCCTAGATCAATCTCTCATATCCAAAAAATAAAGAGTATTCAAAAACGAAAAACTAATCAAAAACCCATAACTACACTTCATGTTATAATAACATGTTAGGCTTAAAGATTTAATCAGAACGGTGAGGAACTGGGAAGACAGTGAACTTCATGTTATGGTTACAGCAATAATCTCCATCATGCTCCCCCGAGGCAAAGAAGTAAGGCTGTATTTTCCTAAGTGTGAAGTTGAAACTTTCTTGAGATCCTTTCTTCGTTGAACCAATCTTTCTGGCATTCTTGAAATCGCAATTCATGTAACTCCATGGGTCTTGGAACAAATACACATTATTCCGGCGCTTGGCAGATTTGTCATACTTGAAAACTGTTAGAAAGAAAAAAAAATTATCACCAATTATTTAGTTATTTTAACCTTAAATTTCATCAAATTAGAGTTATTCAACATTATCACTAACTAAATTTACTAACCAAGAATATCATTGACGTAGAAAGGAGCATTAATGGAAGCCCATTCTTTGTAACCTAACCCTTTCGTCCATCCTTCTGATCCTCCCACTACGATCTTTCTTGGTGTTTCACAGTCCGTGTCAGAACCCGAACCCCAACCCGAACTGTTTGAATTGTTATCGTTTGAGCCCCAACTCCAACTCCAGCCTGACTTAGGACTCCAGTTCCAACTCCAACTTGAACCGTCAGGGTTGGTACCTGAACCTGAACCGGAGCCAGAGCCGCTTGACCTATCAGATCCCCATCCCCAACCCCAACCCCAACCAGATCCATCAGCGTTTGAACCTGAACCTGAGTTGTCGGATCCCCAACCAGGGAAGGAGCCCCAACTCCAACTTGAACCGTCAGAGTCTGAACCAGGACCTGAGCTAGAGCTACTTGACCCGTCAGATCCCCAACCCCAACCCGAACCGTTGCTCCAACTCCAGCTCCACGCCTCTGCGCCAGATGAGGAGAGACATGCAACGGCCACGACGAGTATGAGCAGTTTCTTTTGTGAACCAGAGAGAGCCATCGTTTTTTTCTTCTTACGTGCTTTGTTTTAGTATTGTTTGTGACTAATGGTATAGGTTAGAAACGTATTTATAGAGAAGGATAACTTAAGAAGTATATTCCCAATTGGTTTATGAACAGAATATTTAAATAATAACGGTTTTCAAATTTATATTTCTTATCATTATCACATCTATGCTCTTAATTATTCTTCCCATTAATCTTGTTTATTGGATGTTTCCTTTTGTCCGCCAATCTCACATAAAAGGAAATTTTCACTTGAACAAAAAAAAAGAAAAAAAAAAAAAATTATATATTTGAAATTGAAGCTAAAATTAACTAGATAAGTTTTGAGTTTTACAATTCCAACTTGAACTTGGAGTTTTGAAACTTTTTAGAACTGGAGGACTTAAATATTGTAATTATCACAAAAAGTTGACAAAAATGGCTGACCAAAAGAAAAGACAAAAATTGGAATGGAGGACAGTTTGATTAATTCTAGAGACTCACTCATTGCACCAATAAGATTAATGAACTACAATAAGCGTTTGTCAACTGTGCAAAAGAGAAATACCAAAAAACTTAACAAAATCTTTCAACGCCTTTTCCTCTTCTTCTGCTTTTGATGCATGTTCTCGTTCTCATCTAAACTATTCTCCATTTCCAGATTCTTGTTCTCTTCTTGCCGCCTTCTCTTTCTTGAAAGCTGATTCTTCTTCTTTTCTAAACTATTCGGCATTTGCAGATTCCCTTTCTCATCTGAACTATTCTGCATTTGCTGATTCTTGTTCTCATCTAAACTGTTATGCAGTTGTGGACTCTTCTTCTCATCTAAACTGTTCTCCATTTCCAGATTCTTCTTCTCATCTAAATTGTTCTGCGTTTGTGGATTCTTGCTCTCATCTAAACTTTGCCGCTTCCTCTTTTCAGAATTCTTCTTCTTTTCTAAAGTTCTCAGCATCTTCCGATCCTTCTTCTCATCTAAAAGTTGCTGCAGTTGCAGATTCTTTAGGACACGACTCAACGGAGAAGATTTCAGAGTTCTTATCATGTGGGAGGCTGCGTTGTTTTCAGCTATCTTCTTACGTTGTCTTTTGAAACCTTTGATGCATAAGGTACCTTCTTCTTCAGTTGAAGTCTCAACCTTAACTGTACAAATATATCCCTTCTCAAAGCTCTTAAAACTGAAAAGATTTGAACAAAGTAGCATAATGGTTGTATCTGTTAATATGGCGCATTGAGTCACTCACAGTAAAAACAGTAAATGCACTATGCTTCCTGAGATTACAAGACCCTAGGAACAAGACATCTCTAAAGTGAGTAGGACTAATATATACCTGAAAACCGGGTTTGACAAGTTTCTGTCTTTGCAAATCCCAATCAACTTCTCTTTTGCATCTTCATATTCAATGTAATCATTCATAACCATTTCAATGGGCATACTCTCCGACAACGTCTGTAAAGCCGCTCTAGCAGCATTCATCTTTGCGATATTTCCACACTTATTAGGCTTCCCACAAGCTATAAATTTATCATCAAGGTATACCTCACCAATAATGGACCGGCTGCCAATTTTACGATACTTGAATTCAACTCGCTTGCCTTGTTTATATCCCACGCCAAAAAGCGTAAGAATTATATCAGGTTGCTGCCGCAAATCATCAAGTGTTAGTACTGGCTCCAAAAGACTCCCCATTATCTGCAAATTTCATTTTTTTTTTTTTTGTAAGTTGAGAATCATAATATAATAACACAGAATTCCAAAACACAAAAAGCGAGTGAGAACATAACAAACCTCCCAGAGCNGGTTGTATCTGTTAATATGGCGCATTGAGTCACTCACAGTAAAAACAGTAAATGCACTATGCTTCCTGAGATTACAAGACCCTAGAAACAAGACATCTCTAAAGTGAGTAGGACTAATATATACCTGAAAACCGGGTTTGACAAGTTTCTGTCTTTGCAAATCCCAATCAACTTCTCTTTTGCATCTTCATATTCAATGTAATCATTCATAACCATTTCAATGGGCATACTCTCCGACAAAGTCTGTAAAGCCGCTCTAGCAGCATTCATCTTTGCGATATTTCCACACTTATTAGGCTTCCCACAAGCTATAAATTTATCATCAAGGTATACCTCACCAATAATGGACCGGCTGCCAATTTTACGATACTTGAATTCAACTCGCTTGCCTTGTTTATATCCCACGCCAAAAAGCGTAAGAATTATATCAGGTTGCTGCCGCAAATCATCAAGTGTTAGTACTGGCTCCAAAAGACTCCCCATTATCTGCAAATTTCATTTATTTTTTTTTTTGTAAGTTGAGAATCATAATATAATAACACAGAATTCCAAAACACAAAAAGCGAGTGAGAACATAACAAACCTCCCAGAGCCTTTTAACATCAAGATTCACATCTATATAAACAGCTCCAGCTATAGAATCTACAAGGTCAGTGATTAATTTTGGGGATTTCACAAATTTGTATGGATCTGGATCATCTTCTTTGCCTAACAACTCTATGAACTTTATAACCTAAGAGATGACACCAAAAGTAGTGAGTATATAACATAAGAAGATATGTTCTCGATCAAAGCGAACATTCACAAGAGATAAAAATGATTTACCTCTCTTTCTGAATTGGGAACACTGTATATAAGGAATTTGTAGATGCCATGTTTGACGATGACACGAGCGAACCTATCGTTACGTGTATTTGCACTTCGCAACAACTCCAACTCGTTAGGTTCGAGCTTAGGGTGAGCGAGGTATATATGATTCATGAGGGCGAGAGAAAGAGCAGGCTTGCCAACAAAGTTAAGCCGCTGAAGTAAAAGTGAATTAGAATTGTTGTACGTAAGCGCTTCTCTCAGAAGATTTTTGTTCTTGAAACTGTAGTTTAAGATCTTCTCCACAGCTCCCACTGAATATAAACTTTCACGCATTTGCGGATTACTCATTAGAGAAGATTCCAAGGCTTTTATCATGTAGTAGGCTGAGGAGTTTTCTGCTTCCTTTTTCTTTGATTCTATATCTCCCTTCATCTCAAAGGTACCTTCTATCGTTGGTATCTCAATCTTGGCTGAACAAACAAATCTATGCTTATTTTTTCGCCCATGTTTTTCCTCAGAACTTAAAAAAGTCAAACACAGTAACAAAAATGTTTTAAGTTAATATGGCATGAATATAGTTACTGAGAGGCACACAAAGTAAAAAACAATTTATATATACAGCTAAACTCACACTGATCTTACGAGCATCAATGTGTGAATTGTCTACCCTAAATTGTAAGAGTTTAACCATAGATTAGCAAACGTGTTCTCCCTTTTAAGATTATAAGAGTGTAGACTACACATAGATATTAACTTGACTTTGGATCATGGTCCTTTTAAACAGTAATTAGTACTTAGGAAAGAAACATGTAGGGGACAAGATATACCTGAAAATCGGATTGGGCCAGTTATTCATGGCACAAATCTGAGACAACTTCAATTTCGAATCTTTAGGTTTAACCTCATCAACAACCATTTGTTTTATTGGCATTTCATAGGTTAAAGGGTTCACAGAGGTATTGGATCCAATTTGTATTTGGAGCTTTCTAGTGGAGCAAATCTCAAACAACTTCGCTTTCGCATCTACAGGTTCAACATTTGGAGTATCATCATCAATAACCATTTGTTCTAAAGGGTTCTCAGAAGCGGTGGGGATAGAAGGTGGTTCAGTCTGTAACTGAAGCTTTTCAGGGGAGCTAATCTCAAACAACTTCCGTTTCACATCTTCATGTGGACTCTTGTCATCAATAACCATTTGTTCTCGTCTCATTTCATCGGTCAAAAGGTTCTCGGAGGCGGTTGGTAACGAAGATAATTCAGTCCGTGATCTGAGCATTTCAGTGGAGCAAAACTCAAACGACTCCCCTTTCACATCTTCAGGTCCAACATCCATTTTCGTTGGTGTAACTTCATAGGTGAAGCTGTTCTCAGAGGCAGTTGGTAAAGAAGATGACTCACTCTGTGATCGGAGCTTTTCCGCGGCGCAAATCTCAAACAACTTCATTTTCACATCTTCAAGTCCAACATGTATCCTATCCTCATCCATAACTGTTTCATTCTCAGAGGTGGTGAGCAAAGAAGGTGATCCTCCAGTCTGTAACCTAACCTTTTCAGTGGAGCAAATCTCAAACAACTTCCGTTTCGCATCTTCGATTTCAACGGCAAGTTTATCCTCATCAACAATCTTTTCAATGGGCATAGATACCATCCTACTTAATGCTTCTTTAGCAGCTGTCTGCTTTGCATTATTTATACTATTAGAACGCCGACAACCAAAAAGTTTATCACCAACATAGACCTCAAAAACATATCTACCGTCCTCATCATCTTTGAAAGACTTGAACTCGATTGGCTTGCCAAGTTTATCAGCCACATGAAAAAGCCTAAGAAGTGTTCTTTCAGGTTCAGGGTCCTGCTTTAAACGATCCAGTGTATATATTGGCTCCACAAGTCCCCTGAAGATCTACAAACATTTTTACTCAATCTTTAATTCAAGAAACGTATAATAATAAAACATAGAACAAAAGGACCAAAGTAGGGAAGACTAACATAAAAAAACACACACATACCTCCCAAACTCTATGCAAATCAAAATCCACATCAATGTATACAGCTCCAGCTAATGACTCTATACAATCAGCGAGTATCTTCGGAGCTTTCACCGCTCCACCAAACGGAAGTGGTTCATCTTCTTTACTCACTGCTTCTGAGAATTCTTTAATCTTTCAATACATAGACACCAAAACCAAACCAAACATGTTCTCAAATCATTCAACATAAAAACAAAAAACAGAGCCATTACTAGACTGTTAAAAAGTACCTTTGCATCTGTAGAAGGATCAGGATCCTCGAGTATAAGGCATTGGTGGAGATTGTGCTTAACGGCAACACGAGCGAAGGTCTCGTTACTTACACTAGCAGTTCGTATAACGCGAAGCTCCTTGGGTTTGAAATTGAGATCAGGGTAAGTGAGGTGGAGGTAATTAGTGAAGGCAAGCTCGAGAACTGAATCGCCGAGGAACTCAAGCCGTTCGAATAAAGTAGATGATTCAATATTACTACACGAGGTTTGTGTTATAGCTTCCTTGAGAAGATTCTTATCCTTGAAACTGTAGTTTAAGGTATTCTCCACGGCTTCTACAGATTCCATCTCCGGCCAAAGCTCAAGGCGGCGTCGTAGATCGGATATATTAAGGGCTCTGTTTCTTTGGTTTCTTTGACACAACACACGCGTGTTCGGTTTCTTTTAGTTTGGTTTAGTTTAGTTTTGGTAAAGAAACCATAGTTTGGTTTGGTTTAGTTTTGGTTTGACACAAGTTTGGTTTAAATTTGGTTTTTGTTCAAGTGAATCAAAACTGAGGATCCTTTTTAATAAAAGGGGAAGTACACCACATAATTATTGTAGACTTTATATTTATAATAAATAGTTACAAATAGTTACAAATATGTTATAGATAGGTTATAGATTAATTCATATATTAATATTAGTAGTTACACCTAAATATTAGGGATATTCCAAATTAATAATTGATATATTAATGGTAACAAATAAAATCATAGATATTCCAAACTGTATTTTTAGAAGATTTTAGTTCTATATCACGTTGTTTCCAAAGACCTTTAAACACAATATTACAAATTTATTTTCCACATATTTTATCGATAGACCACAACGTTAACCAAAGATAGATTACGAAATTGATAGATTGATTAGTTACAAGTTAAATAGTGGGTTACAAGATAGATTACGAAATAAAATTAACCAGTGTTATAGCACGAGTACTTATCTAAAATCATCTTTTTAATAAAAAGGAAGTACACAATATAGTTTTTGTAGACTTTATATTTTTAATAAATGGTTACAAATGGTTACAAATATGTTATAGATTAATTCATGTATTAATATTAATGGTTACACCTAAATATTAAGAATATTCCAAATTAATAATTGATATATTAATGGTAACAAATAAAATCATGTATATTCCAAACTGTATTTTTGGAAGATTTTAGTCATATATCACGTTGTTTTCAAAGATCTTTAAACATAATATTACAAATTTATTTTCTACAGATTTTATCGATAGATCACAACGTTAACCAAAGATAGATTACGAAATTGATAGATTGATTGGTTACAAGTTAAATAGTGGGTTACAAGATAGATTACGAAATAAAATTTAACCAGTGTTATAGTACTGGTACTTATCTAGAATCATTAACAATATAAAACTTACAAAATATGTGTTTTTTTCAAGCCTTCATATTTAGCATATGATTTTATTGCATAATGTTTTATCCAAAAAAAACTTTTAAAAACAATAACATAAATTATATTTTATATAAAAAATACAATATAAATAAAATGAATTTCAACTCGTGCTCTAGTACGGGTCTTAATCTAGTTTATATAGTAAAACATCTCCAATCCACTTCTATTTTTTCCTCAATAAATAGAGAAAGTATAGAGATTTATTTTACAGGAAAATTTGCTCCAATCCATCTCTATTCTCATCTGTAAAATAGAGATTATAATATTTTTTCTATTTATAAAGGAAAAAATAGAGTTTCTACAGGAAAAAAGCAATCTCTATTTTAGAACTGTGTTGGAGTAAAACTCACCTCTATTATAGAGTTTTTCTATTATATTGCTATATTTTTTTTTATTGTATTAGTATATTATACACTATTCATTTTTAGTTGAACATTTGTTCAGTAACCATTTACAGTATTGTTAATAGATATTTACTTATTTTTAATCATATAAAAACATATCAAAAATTATTTCATAAAAAAAAGATGTGTTATGGTAAAGGGAGATTTGCGTAAATCTAAACCCTAAATCTTAAACCCTAAACCATATATCATAAACCTAAAACCCTAACCCTAAATAATAAAATCTAAACATAAATCTTGAAACATGAATTTTTTTTTTCTTACTTCAAAAATTACGTTCATATGATTGTTACAACCAAAAAAACCAATGTATCTATGTCGGAAAAAAATTGATATAACCATATTAATTAGTCCATAAAAACTTGACCAACACCTCTCCATGAAGCTTTGCCGCTAGAGTGAAAACCCGTCCTGTGGACCCCACTAGCCCCCGCTAGCTTGTCCTCATAGTGCAGAGCATCGATCCTAACCCCTCACCGTGAAAAGGAACTCACATCCAAATTTACCAGTAGGTTATTGGTGCGCCGGGCGTTCCTCGAACCCTAGTCCCCACCCTTTAACAACTTTCCCACAGGACAAGCTGTCACCAATTGACCTGCAGATCAATTGGTGACAGCTTGTCCTGTGGAAGGTTGTTAAAGGGTGGGGACCAGGGTTCAAGGAACGTCTGACGCACCAATAACCTACTCGTGACGGTGAGGGGTTAGGATCGATGCCCTGCAGGGCCAGCTTAGGGCCTATAGGGGCAAGTTAGCGGAAACTAGTAGGGTCCACGGGACGGGTTGTTACAGCTAGGGCCATGGAGACACTCACATAATCCTCACAGTACAAAATGTAGAAATACTTGAACAACACCACTCAGTGAAATTTACTATTGTTTGCATCAAAACATTTTGTTTTTTTTTTTGTTTTATGAACATCAAAACATATCCACCAAACTATAACCATATAATCAAGGTGTTAAAGTTAAAAGGAAAAATATTGGGCTATGGGCTCGAGGTTGCAACAAGAGAACCTAAACCCGAAATCATTAATCCTAAACATTAAACCTTAAATCATAAACATTTAAACCCTAAACATTATACCCAAAAAATTAAATCTTAAACCCTAAACCCTAGACACTAAAATCTAAACATAAATTTTGAACTATAAACCATTCAAGAAATCTTGAACACATGAAATCTTTTTTTTCTTGCATCAAAAAATACGTTTATGTGACCGTTACAACAAAAAAAACAATGTATCCATGTCGGAAAAAAAATAACCATAGTAATTAGTCCATAAAAAGTTGACCAACAACTCTCCATGAAGTTTCGCCGCCAGGGCCATGTGTTGATTCAACAAAAATCTTACCATATGGTCATTAGCTTGTCGACATACAAAGTAGATGATGATGGTCATCAATGAGAGCAACTGTAGATGGTGAAAAAGTATTGATGAAAGCATACAAAGTAGGTGGAGAAGAGGGTGATCAAGTCCATGTATTATTGGAATTTGCATTATGGATTGCTTATCATGGATTTGGTAATATGGTTTCCATCAACCATCATCATCATTTTGGCCATTACTCTCCTCACTCACATCTAATGCAATCCGTTTTTAGGTTTTTTCCTTCTTAATCTAAATTTTATATGATACAAAGCTTTACTCCAAGTAAAGACGATATAGTTGAATAAGATGTTTAGATTTTATACATTTGCCTCTACTTTTGCTTCATATACACAATTACACACAAAATGGTTAATAACCCAAAAGAAAGAAGTAAAAAGAAAATCCCTTTAAACTTGTCCATATCATTTTTTACAATTTTAGTGAAACAAGAAACATATGAGAAAATACAGAAGTTAACATCTTAAGGCGAGTAAATAGCAAACTTCATCCTCCTTAAGTATATATCTCTTTCTCCTTATACCAATCCGGCGGTGTTTGCTATTTATATGGTCCAGAAAAGAGAGGATGAAGTTTGCTATTTGTTGGCAGATTCTCCAAATAGCAGAGAGAGAGAGCTCAGAAAAGTATAGAAATAACATAAATAAGTGTGTTTGTTATTAAAGTTGGAGAAAGTATGTGTGGATGCAAATTTTCCTATTTTAGGTTTAAACTTTAAACTAGATGAGTTTGTTTATATTTGCTTAATAACACAGTTCCAATAAGTCAATAATAATTATATATAATATAATTTTTGAGTTTGTTTAGAATTTTCTTGTCTCCCATGAAAATGAAATAATGAAGGTCTTAATTCTATAAATTTATATGTTTAAATGTTTCGTAATTTTGATATAGTTACCATATGATAAAAAAAAAAAGTTAAGCTATTGAAGACAAGAGTTGAGGGTAAGCAGAGCCGAGTAGTTTTGGTTTGGAGATTACCATATCGCTCAGTTGTTTACATACTAATAAATTAAATGAAACTAAAGAAAGTCGTATCTTTGGTATTTGCATAATTCCATTATGTGTGAGTTCAAACTGGATCCACAAAAGATCAAGGAAAGAAAAAGAAGAAAAAAACTTTAACACGAGATAAACTGAGTGAATATTTATAAATTATTTCTAAACGTTTTTGTTCTCTAAATACATATTGACGATCAGATTACGGCATAAGAGTCTTTGCATGCATATAAACCATTAACGGATTAGCCATATATATTTTCTAAATATATATTGAAGCTGCAAAATCTGCCAAGGTTGAAGATATAACTATTTAGCTATAGAAACCTTCAAAAGAGTCGTATCAGAACAGAACATTATGAAGTTGAATAAAATTAGGAACTGAATGCACCAAAATTAAAAAAGGTAAAAATTATAGGTAAATTTTTCTCTCTACCAAATTGACTTGTACCTTGAAGCTTTGATCTTGTGCTACATTTTGGTATCAGAGCTTCAATATAGAAGCTTTAATACCAACTCATAGGTCGAAATCAATGTTTCAATGTACAAGTCAATAGATAGAATTAATATAGTGATATATCGTTTTTGTAATCACGTATAATCTTATGAAGATAATCTTTTAGCCAAACTATATGAAGAAGAATTGAAGAAGAAAGAAAAGAGAGATGCCGGCAACCCTAATTACTTTAATTGATGATCATAACATGTTAATATATAGTTGCTAGAATAACCTAATTACATGGGCTACGAAACATGGATTTATGTGCTTCTATTGAACTTGTAATGGGTCACAATCTTGGGCTTTAACAAATTAACTCCACAAACATATTTGGAGAATCTAGTCATATTTGATTGATAAGGAACGATTCTTACTCCATTTGCTGATATGGTAAACCTTGTCAACCCTAAATAAATATTACAATTTGTCATATTTTGTCATAAAAATACCAAACGGTGCCCTTTTTTTACCACAAAAATATTGTAGTGTACAAACAATGGCGATCTCATAATAAAAACATAAAGCAAAACCACAAACAATCCCAACAAAATGTAAATATTGTAACACATAAATAATGGTAATCTCATTTATTGATAACACAACAACCAAATGAAAAACTAATGTTGGACTTGGATTACCAAATTACCAACGGGGAAGCATGGGCATGATGGTGAACTTCATGGTACCGTTGTTGCAGTGAGCACCTTCATGCTCGCCGCACGAAATGTAGTAAGGCTTCATCTGTTTTAGAACAAACTCAAAGCCATTTCCAGCACCTTGTTTCGGGGACGCAAGCATTTTGCCTTTCTTCACGTCACACTTTTCATAGCTCGATGGGTTCGGAAGCAAGTAGACGCTGTGCGTGAATGGGGCTGGTGGGTTGTATTTGAAAACTGCACTCGGATGATCATATCATTAGTATTTTTTAGTCAAACTTTATATGCATGCAAAAGTATATGCATTCCCTAAAAGATGTGAGATTATGTCGAAAAGAAAAATGGCTCACCAAGTATGTCATTGAGAAAGAATGGAGCAGTCTTAGAAGCCCAGTCGGCGTAATTAAAACCGTAAGTCCACTCTTTGTCTCCACCGACTATGATCTTTCTAGGTGCGTTGTAGGTGGCATTAAATGTTTTTGAATGACCTCCATAACCCCAGCGTGAACCCGAGCTGTAATTGTTGTTAGGACCCATGCCCCAACCTGAGCCGTCAGATCCGGAGTTGTGAGTATTGTTGGGAATCCCACCCCAACCCCAACCCCAACCTGAACCATTTCTACTAGAGCCCCAACCCCATCCTGACGCTGGGGTTGAACCTGAGCCACTTGAATAGTTGGAGCCATGCCCCCAACCCCAATTCCATCCAGACCTCGAGTTTGAACCTGAACCATTTGAATTGTTTGAGCCACCACCCCAACCCCAGCCAAATCCTCTATTGGCCTCAGCAAATGTAGTGAACAAAGAGGCAACGGTCACTAGGACTAAAACAAGGTTTAAAAAACGAGAATGCACCATCGTTTCTTCTTATGGGTTATTAGTTATTTGATAAGTGATTGTGTTGGTGTTCTTTTGAAAGTTTAGGGATTGGTTATTTATAGGAGGAGATATGACAGAGATGGTGCCAAACTGCCGAAAACGTGAGATTTTTAGTCACCTTTTTCTTTAAAATATTTGATAACAATTTGGCACACAATGTTACATTCATTTTACATGAGTGAAAAAAGTAAGGTACGGCCGTAGATGTTTGAATTACAGCTGATAATAAAATAGATTTAAAAAGGGAATAGAAGTGAGAAACCAACTAAAATGAGATGATTCTTAAGGAAAAATGCATTGGACTTGTTTAGTGGAAGAGCGTTGACTTGTACGTCAATGAATTTTCAATGTGGGAAAAAATCTTCTTTGCTTTTCGTTGCTACTTGAGCTAATTAACGTTGACGAATCAAAACATAAATTATTACATAAAGTCTTTTTCAGCATTAATTTGTCTTCCTATAGAGTTACGTTTTAGTGACGATAAGATGATTTAACATAAAAGCTCAAAGTATCTGTTGTGGATCTTGTGATTGAGGACATGTTTGGTCAGAACAAAAATAAACATTCAACTTGCATAAAAATTTAAGTTACTTAACATTTTAAAATTAAATTAAATTACAAAGATAATTTCAACAAAGCAGACATAAAACATATTCTTGTATAAAACATATTTATATAAATTTTGAGAAAGTAGGTAATATTCTTGTATCTTTTCTCATTTCACTACAAGCAAAAAAATATACAAATTTATCAAAAAATGTATATAAACAAAGATAGGGGTTTATGGGATTTTTTCGAATTAAATTACCAAAAGTTCAATACAAACAACTTCACAGTTCACATACATTCTCACCTTCATATTTCTCTTGAATCTTGATGTATGGAAGATGAGAATTAAGATCCATTTTAAGAGAATCAGCCTCATCTTCTGATACATTTGAGGCCCAACATCCTCCTATCCTCTATCAATATTAAAGAAAAAAAAGTCCAAGTGGCTAATAGATCACTAAGGGGGATCCAGTAAATGTAGTGGGCCTTGTGGGAGGGTCAAGTTATCTTAATAAGGAATAAATGTCACTATTTTACTGCAGAGTCTGTAACGGTTCTTTGGTGTGGGGTAGAGATATCAGAAGTAGTACTTATGTAGTAGGCCGGGCAAGGGGGAAGATTGTCGAGTATTTGGTAAACATTGTAAGGGAAAGGGGAGAGACTCCAAAATCATTTCTCTCAACTTGTTACCGTTGTCTTATTCTAAATAAAGAGAGTTTCTTTCATTGTCGTTTTGTCTATTATTGAGAATAACATCCAAAACGTATCAAATTGGTATCAGAGCGAGATTTTTTCTGGGAAAACATTGAAAATGCCACCAGCAAAGAAGATGGAAGAGCTTGAGAAGGTAGTGGAGAACCTTCAGAAGGAGATCCAACAAGTATCAGTGATGGAAAATGACGTTAAGGAGATGAAAAAGCAGTTGTGCAAACTCGACGTCCTGGACAGATGTCCAAGCTGGATGTCTTGGAGCGTCTGGAAAAGAGGATGATGGGGGAAGACCGGAAACCGTGGGAGCCAGAACAAAAGGCGGAGGAGGAAACCTAGGTCTCTGGAGTGGAGTTAAACCTCGAGGAAGGACCATCTCATCCTGGAAGCCAGAGTGTGACGCGGACTTCAAAGCCAACACAGTCAAGAAACACGTCGCCGGAGAGAAGGGAGCTACTCAACCGGAATATTGAGTTGCTCTGTTCGAGGGAGATGATGCAGAAGGTTGGGTGAACCGGGTGGAACAACACTTCGAACTCGGCGAGTATACGGGGGAAGAGAAGCTGAGAACGATGAGGGTATGTTTTCCAGTGACGCCCTCACTTGGTACCGTAGGGAAAGGTGATGAGACCATGGACAGCTCAACCAAACCACACGAACCTGAGGAGCAGCTTGAACCAGAGGAAGCACTGGAGGACCAGCTTGAACCAGAGGAAGCACCGGAGGAACAGCTTGTACCAGCGGAAGCATCGGAGGAAGCACTGATTGTCCCGGCGGGTCCTATAACAAGGTCACGGTCCAAGAGGTTCAACCAAGTCATCACTGGTCTACTCAAGGAGCTAGACAAGAAGCTAGAAGACGTGACTCAAACCACTTGGACGTTGCTCACAGCTCAAGGTGTTCGGTAAAGGGTAAAGTGTTACTTTGGTGCTCTTTTTCCCTTGGTCAAGTTTTGTCCCATTGGGTTTTCTTGACAAGGTTTTTAATGAGGCCTAAGTAACATTTTCAAGCCCCTTTACCAGCCCAATTCGTGGTCCAAGGTTCCCCACAAAGGCCTTGGCCCATTTTCTATCTCTTTCTCATTCAAACTTTGCATTTATTGCTTTTGTAATTTCCTAGACATCTTGCATGAGCTTGAACTTGAACTTGCAAGTTGTCTAGGGTTTTCCCCTTCTCTTCCTCGTCCTCCCTCTTTTCTATTTAAGCACCATGTATCTCTCATTTGTTTCTCATCAAACATTTTAATCAAAAACCTTTCTTTTACTTGTTTGATCTGAGAAGTGTGTATTATCTTCTCAACTTGTTTGCTTCTTAGTGTGTAATATCTAAGTTGTAATCAAGCCTGAAGTCTAAGAGCTTTTCATCTCTCTTGGAAGTTCATTTCGATCCCCTTTCATCTTTATCAATCCGCTGCAAACCAACCTCTCACCTTCCACCGTCGTCCATCTCTTCACTCCGTTGCATCTTTCACCCATTGTTCATCATCAATCCGTCCATCTCTCTCCAAAACCTTGCAAAGTGTGTTCTTGGGAGTAGATCCTCATCCAGGAGTCTATCATGTGGTATCAGAGCCACTTTGTAACCAGGTTTTGAAATTCCAATCGTCACTTTTTATTTTTTTCAGATCTATCGTTTCATCTTGCAAGAGTTTTATAAAATGTTTTACTTGTTCAAAAATTATAAACTCAACTGTTTTAGAACCGGGAACGAGTCTACTATTTTTGAAAATTGATTTGAGAATTTTTGGATTCGTTTGCATAATTTTCCCAGATCTTTTTTCATTTACGTGTTTTTGGAACTATTTACTTGTGGATCTTTGTTTTTCTTTTCAGGTACCATGGTGACATCAGAAGAGGAAGAGTCATCTACATCCAGTCTTGAAAGGAAGATCCTTAAGTCAGTCACCACAGCTATGACAACCATGCTTGATGCTAGACTTGGCGCTCTACACTTGAATCAACCCAACCCGGAAGCGAATCAGCGTCAAAGGCAGAAGCAGGAGGAACCAAGGCAAGACGATGAAACCAGGCAGTACTATAGCCACGGTTCTTCACACAGCAGTCAGCGGAGGCGTCGACGTGAACGTCCAGTACCAAGAGATCCGTTAGGAGGTCTTAAGTGCAAGATCCCAGCTTGTCACGGAACCAGCAACCCGAATACCTACTTGGAGTGGGAACAGAAAATCGAGTTAGTGTTTGTTTGTCAAGAGGTCACCGAGGTCAACAAAGTTAAACTTGCCGCAACCGAGTTCTACGACTATGCTCTAAGTTGGTGGGATCAGCTTGTTACCAGCCGCAGACGTACCGGAGACATGCCGATCGATACATGGAACCAGCTGAAAACCGTCATGCGAAGGAGATTTGTGCCGAGTTATTATCACCGCGATCTTCATCAACATTTGAGGAACTTAGCTCAAGGAAGCAAGACTGTCGAAGAGTACTTCAAGGAAATGGAAACCCTATTGCTAAGAGCTGATGCTCATGAAGATGGAGAAACTATGATGTCGTGATTCATGGGAGGTCTTAACCGCGAAATCCAAGACCGTCTAGAAACCCAACACTATGTAGAAATTGAGGAGATGCTTCACAAAGCAGTCATGTTTGAACAACAAATCAAGAGGAAGAACTCTCGATCCAGCTACAGCACCGCTAAGACCAGCTACAGCTCAGGTAAGTCAAGTTATCAAAAGGAGGACAAGCCCGGCTACCAGAAGGACTACAAGCCATTCGTCAAACCAAAGCCATTTGAGTCAGACCTGAAAGGTAAGGGTAAGGGAGTGATCACAAGGACAAGGGATATTCGTTGCTTTAAGTGTCAAGGACTTGGGCATTACGCAAGCGAATGTGTCAACAAAAGGATCATGGTTCTTAAAGATAATGGCGAGGTAGAGTCTGAAGAAGAGCGTTCGGAAAACGACTCTGTGGAAGAGGGTTTGGAAGCCCCAGCTAAAGGAGAGCTGCTTGTTGCTAGGAGATCGTTGAGTGTCCTAACCAAGTCAGAGGAGCAAGCGCAAAGAGAAAACTTGTTCCACACGCGATGTATTGTCAAAGACAAGGTATGTAGTTTGATTATCGATGGTGGTAGTTGTACTAATGTTGCAAGCAGGACTATGGTGGAAAAGCTTGGCTTAGAAGTTCTCAAACATCCAAAACCATATGCGCTTCAATGGCTCAACGAAAAAGGTGAGATGTCCGTCAAGGAGCAAGTCAAGGTGCCGCTTTCAATTGGTAAGTATCAGGACGAAATCATGTGTGACATACTTCCGATGGACGCTAGCCACATTCTTCTTGGACGTCCATGGCAATCAGACCGACAAGTTCACCATGATGGCTTCACCAACCGACACACCTTTGAACACAATGGCCGCAAGACGACTCTCATTCCCATGACGCCGCATGAGGTCTATCTTGATCAGCTGAGCATGAAACAGCGAACCGCCAAACAAACTGAACCATCCGATAACAAGGGTAAGAGCAAGGTAAGTCACAATAGTTTACTTTTTGTTTATAAAGAGACACTTGCTTGTTCTACTAACCCCGTACCGGTGCTACCGAGTGAGATTGAGTCGGTTTTGCAAGATTTTAAGGACGTGTTTCTGGAGGATAATCCCATTGGTCTGCCACCAATCCGAGGAATCGAACATCAAATCGACTTTGTGCCAGGAGCCGCTTTACCGAACCGACCAGCCTATCGCACCAGCCCAACCGAAACAAAGGAGCTTGAAAGACAAGTGAACGAGCTGATGGACAAAGGACATATTCGAGAAAGCATGAGTCCATGTGCCGCTCCAGTATTACTAGTACCAAAGAAAGATGGGAGTTGGCGAATGTGCATGGACTGCCGAGCAATCAACAATATAACGGTTAAGTATCGCCATCCTATCCCTAGATTAGATGATATGCTTGATGAATTGCATGGCTCTAGCATCTTTTCTAAGATTGATCTTAAAAGTGGATATCATCAAATCCGTATGAAAGAAGGTGATGAGTGGAAAACGGCTTTTAAAACCAAACAAGGGTTATATGAATGGTTAGTCATGCCGTTTGGGTTAACTAATGCGCCTAGCACTTTCATGAGATTGATGAATCATGTCCTTAGGAAGCATATTGGTGTATTTGTTGTGGTCTATTTTGATGACATTTTGGTTTATAGCAAGAACTTAGAAGATCATGTCATGCATCTTAGACTTGTTTTGGATTTGCTTCGCAAGGAAAAACTTTATGTGAACTATAAGAAGTGCACCTTTTGCACAGATAATCTTGTTTTCCTAGGCTTTGTTGTGAGTGCAGATGGAATCAAGGTAGATGAGGAGAAAGTCAAGGCAATCAGAGATTAGCCAAGTCCTACCAATGTGAGCGAGGTGAGGAGTTTTCATGGCCTAGCAGGGTTCTACCGACGGTTTGTCAAGGACTTCAGCACTATTGCCGCCCCACTCACGGAAGTGATTAAAAAGGACGTTGGTTTCAAATGGGAAGCAGCATAGGAAAATGCCTTCCAGGCCTTGAAAGAGAAGCTCACTAATTCCCCTGTTTTAATTCTTCCAAATTTTATGAAAACTTTTGAAATTGAGTGTGATGCCTCAGGGATAGGCATTGGAGCTGTTTTGATGCAGGATCATAAGCCCATAGCGTTCTTCAGTGAGAAGCTAGGAGGAGCGACACTCAATTATCCGACCTACGACAAAGAGCTTTACGCTTTGGTCCGAGCCCTACAAACGTGGCAACACTATCTCTGGCCGAAGGAGTTTGTCATTCATACTGACCACGAGTCTCTTAAGCACCTAAAGGGTTAACAAAAGCTCAACAAACGTCATGCGCGGTGGGTCAAATTCATTGAAACGTTCCCATATGTTATCAAGTACAAAAAAGGTAAGGATAATGTCGTTGCCGACGCATTATCTCGCAGGTATGTTTTGCTTACTTCTTTAGATGCAAGATTGTTGGGTTTTGAGCAAATAAAGGACTTGTATGCTGATGATTCTGATTTTAGCAAAATATTCAATCTTGTGAGAAGTTTGCTTTTGGAAAATATTATCGCCATGAGGGTTATTTGTTCTTGAAAATAGACTTTGTGTGCCTCACTCTTCTTTGCGAGAATTATTTCTAAGGGAAGCTCATGGTGGTGGTCTAATGGGTCACTTTGGAGTTNTTTGCATGGCATACCTAAGACCATAGTTTCTGATCGTGATACTAAGTTCCTTAGTTATTTTTGGAAAACTTTGTGGTCTAAGCTAGGAACTAGGTTGCTTTTTCTCCACTACATGTCAACCGCAAACAGATGGTCAAACTGAAGTTGTCAATAGAACCTTGTCTACATTATTGCGTGTGCTTATCAAAAAGAACCTTAAGACTTGGGAGGATTGCTTGCCGCATGTAGAATTTGCTTATAATCATTCTATGCATTCTGCGACTAAGTTTTCTCCATTTGAAATTGTTTATGGGTTCAACCCCACTTCTCCTTTGGATCTAATGCCTTTACCTTTGAGTGTGAGAACAAGTCTTGATGGCAAGAAAAAGGCCGATTTAGTTAAACAGGTTCACAAAAAGGCTAAGGAGAATTTGGAGGCCCGGACGAAGCTGTATGAGAAATATGCAAACAAAGGGCGTAGAGAGGTCATCTTCAATGAGGGTGATCAAGTGTGGGTTCATCTTAGGAAGGAGCGTTTCCCAGACGAGCGAGCATCCAAACTAATGCCGAGGATTGATGGACCATTCACAGTGCTCAAAAGAATCAACAACAATGCCTACCAACTCGACCTCCAAGGTAAGTACAAAGTTAGTGGCAGTTTCAACGTTTCTGATCTTCTTCCTTATTGTGCAGATAATTCGGATTTGAGGTCAAATCCTTTTCAAGTGAGAGAGGATGATGAGACCATGGACAGCTCAACCAAACCACACGAACCTGAGGAGCAGCTTGAACCAGACGAAGCACCGGAGGACCAGCTTGAACCAGAGGAAGCACCGGAGGAACAGCTTGTACCAGCGGAAGCATCGGAGGAAGCACTGATTGTCCCGGCGGGTCCTATAACAAGGTCACGGTCCAAGAGGTTCAACCAAGTCATCACTGGTCTACTCAAGGAGCTGGACAAGAAGCTAGAAGACGTGACTCAAACCACTTGGACGTTGCTCACAGCTCAAGGTGTTCGGTAAAGGGTAAAGTGTTACTTTGGTGCTCTTTTTCCCTTGGTCAAGTTTTGTCCCATTGGGTTTTCTTGAAAAGGTTTTTGATGAGGCCTAAGTAACATTTTCAAGCCCCTTTACCAGCCCAATTCGTGGTCCAAGGTTCCCCACAAAGGCCTTGGCCTATTTTCTATCTCTTTCTCATTCAAACTTTGCATTTATTGCTTTTGTAATTTCCTAGACATCTTGCATGAGCTTGAACTTGAACTTGCAAGTTTTCTAGGGTTTTCCCCTTCTCTTCCTCGTCCTCCCTCTTTTCTATTTAAGCACCATGTATCTCTCATTTGTTTCTCATCAAACATTTTAATCAAAAACCTTTCTTTTACTTGTTTGATCTGAGAAGTGTGTAATATCTTCTCAACTTGTTTGCTTCTTAGTGTGTAATATCTAAGTTGTAATCAAGCCTGAAGTCTAAGAGCTTTTCATCTCTCTTGGAAGTTCATTTTGATCCCCTTTAATCTTTATCAATCCGCTGCAAACCAACCTCTCACCTTCCACCGTCGTCCATCTCTTCACTCCGTTGCATCTTTCACCCATTGTTCATCATCAATCCATCCATCTCTCTCCAAAACCTTGCAAAGTGTGTTCTTGGGAGTAGATCCTCATCCAGGAGTCTATCAAAATGGATAAACATCCTTTTCTTAGCTGGGAGCAGATGAAGAACAGAATCCTGGAAAACTTTGCCGTAACTCAAGATCTGATGGCCGGTGAGAGGTTACTGTTACTCCGTCAAGACGAGTCCGCCGGAAAATACTACAAGGACTTCATTGCTCTAGCATCCAATGCTCCGGAAGTCTCAGAGTGGGTGTTGGAGATGGCCTTTATGATTGGGTTGAAACCAAAAATCAGGGCAGGGGTCAAGATGTTCGAACCCCGAAGCCTGAAGAAAATGATGAGTTATTCAAAAATGGTGGAGGAGTGGAACGACCAAGGAGATACACCACCGCCGACTGTTGAGAAAGTTCAAATCGAGCGGTGAAACGCGGGATGGGAGAGAAGGTGGTGACTCGTGGTCCCCAATACACAGGAGGAGGGGTAAATCCGTCAAACACCAAGAATGTTAACTCTTCTCTTCAAGAGGCCAAAACGACATCGTCGCGGCCAACTGGGGAAAATAGGACTAACCCTAATCCAAAAGTCTCTGATTCGCAACGACCTTCGTATCGACGGCTGATAGATGCGGAAGCCAACGATCGACGAGCAAAAGGGTTGTGTTTCCGGTGTGACGAGAAGTATCAACTGGGACATCGTTCTCAGTTCAAGGGGCTCCGGATATTGGTCGCCACCGAAGAAGATGAGGAGTTTGTGGGAAAAGAGGCCGAAGGGGACTACGAGGCAGAGAAGGTCGAAGTTCCCGAGTTTGCGGCCATATTTATCCATTCCGCCGCCGGAATCTCCTCTCCACGCACCATGAAACTATAGGGAAGAGTGCAGGGAGAAGAAATGGTGGTTATGATCGACAGCGAGGCCACACACAACTTCATATCCAGTGTAATGGCTCGGAGAATGGGAATAAGTAAAAGAGATACCGCGGGGTATGGAGTGAGGATGGGAAATGGTCTGATGGTTAGGGGAAGTGTGCCAAAATGTGAAGTTGCAGCTTCCAGGGTACACTCTTGTAACGATTTTCCTGCTGGAGCTGGGAGAGGCGAACGTGATCTTAGGGATGCAGTGGTTGGAGTCCCTGGGAGACACGAAGGTGAAATGGCATGAACAGAGAATGACATTTATGGTGGGAAGTGAATGGGTGACCCTTTTGGGCGATCCTAGCTTGAAGAACTCTGTCATTTTCTTGAAGGCCCTTTGGAAGACAGTACAACAGGATGGAGAAGGATTATTTGTGGAATATGCTGGGTTGCAATCCTCGATCACTGAAGGAGAAGATGTGGTTCCTGCATATTACCAATCTCTATTGGAGGAATATTCAAGGGTGTTCTCAGAACCGCAAGGACTTCCTCCTTCTCGAGGGAAGGAACACTCAATCGTTCTGAAACCCGACAGTGAACCTGTCAGTGTGAGACCATTTCTGTACCCACACGCCCAAAAGGAAGAGATAGAAAGACAGATTGCCGTGATGCTAGCAGCAGGGATCATCCGTGAGAGTGGTAGTCGCTTCTCAAGCTCGGTGCTTCTGGTCAAGAAGAAAGATGGCAGTTGGAGATTTTGTGTTGACTATCGTTCTCTCAACAAAGCCACGGTACCGGACAGTTTTCCTATTCCGATGATTGATCAACTGCTGGATGAGCTCCACGGTGCCAAGATCTTCTCTAAGTTAGACTTGCATTTAGGATATCATCAAATCTTGGTCAAGGCAGATGACGTACCAAAAACCGCTTTTAGGTCCCAGGACGGCCACTACGAGTTCTTAGTTATGCTGTTTGGTTGACAAATGCACCGACTACTTTCCAATCCCTGATGAATGAGATGTTCCGTCCTTTTCTCCGGAGGTTTGTGCTTGTCTTCTTCGACGACATCCTCGTCTACAGCCGCTCGAAGGAGGAGAATCAGGATCATCTCCGTGAGGTCCTCAAGCTGCTTCAGCAACATCAACTGTATGCCAACCAAAAGAAGTCTCAATTTGGCACCTCCACAATCGCATATTTGGGACATGTGATTTCACCGGAGGGAGTCTCTGCTGATCCTAGTAAGATACAACCCATGGTAGAGTGGGAGGCACCTACCAACATCAAAGCGTTAAAAGGATTCCTGGGTCTGACAGGATACTACCAAAAATTTGTACAAGGATATGGGGAGATAGCCAGACCACTCATGGACTTGCTAAAAAAAGATCAGTTCGAGTGGACTGAGAAGAGTGCCAAGGCTTTTGTCAAACTCAGAACAGCGATAACAGCCGTCCCAGTGCTCGCTTTACCCGACTTTACAGAGGTCTTTGTCGTGGAGTCTGATGCTTCAGGGTTTGGATGGAGCGTAGTGCTTATGCAGAAGGAAAGACCCATCGCTTACTACAGTCAAGCTCTGACCGATAGGCAACAGCTCAAGTCCATATATGAACGAGAGCCCATGGCCATCGTCCTCGCTATACAGAAGTGGAGGCATTATCTCCTTGGGAGGAGGTTTGTGGTGAGGACCAATCAAAAGAGCTTGACATTCCTGTTGGAGCAGCGAGAAATCAACATGGAGTATTAGAGGTGGCTAACAAAGTTGATGGGCTTCGATTTCGATATCCAGTACAAACCAGGGTTAGAGAACAAAGCAGCTGATGCTCTGTTCCCGCAAGGAGATGGTACCGTCGTTGTTTGCCGTATTAGTTCCAGCAGCCATCCAACTAGAGGAGATTTGTGCTAAGGTAGACAAGGATCCCGTATTGCAGAGCATTATCAAAGATCTGCGAGAAGGGGGTGACTCCTATCCTGAGTTCTCCTTGGTGCAAGGGAGGTTGTTGAGGCAAGGGAAGCTAGTGATACCTAGTTCCTCAGCGATGATGGTAAGCTTGGAGGCATGGGGGCGTTTTTAAAATGCATAAGATAATCGGGGAATTGTTCTACTAGGAAGGTATGATGAATGATAGTAGAAGGCATGTGGCAGTGTGTCAAGGTGTCTACGGCCGCGAACTTCCCACCTTGGTGAAATACGAGAATGGCTCCACCTCCAATGCTGAACTGGAGACTCAGTAGAGAGAGAGAGTTGCAGTGTTGGGGTTGATCAGGGAACATCTTCACAAGGCTCAACAGCGAATGAAACAGAGGGCAGATGCACACCGAAGGGAAGTGGAATTGGAAGTAGGGGAGCAAGTGTATCTCAAGATGCGACCTTTCAGACGTCGTTCCTTGTCCAGAAGAACCAACGAGAAGCTAGTAGCTAGGTTCTATGGACCATATGCCATCGAAGCAAGAGTGGGGAAGGTAGCTTATCACCTTAAACTTCCTGATGCAGTGAAGATTCATTCCACATTTCACGTGTCCCCGCTGAAAAGAGCGGTGGGAGATCAGATTGTGGCCGCATCTCTTCCTGAGCAGCTCACGGATGAAGGAGTGTTGGAAGCAGAACTAGAGGCAGTGTTGGACGTCCGTAAGAATCTTGTATCTGGTCAAGCTGAAGTTCTGATCAAGTGGAGGGGATTACCGGATTCCGAATGCTCAAGGGAATGGGTAAGCATCATGAAGGGGCAATTTCCAGGATTCAACCTTGAGGACAAGGTGAATTTCAAAGGCGGGGGTAATGATACATTTGAGGCCCAACATCCTCCTATCCTCTATCAGTATCAAAGGAAGAAGAAAAGCCCAAGTGGCTAATAGATCACTAAGGGGGATCCAGTAGATGTAGTAGGCCTTATAGAAGGGTCAAGTTATCTTAGTAAGGAATAAATGTCACTATCCTACTGCAGAGGGATATGAGAAATAGTACTTATGTAATAGGTCTGGCGAGAGGGAAGATTGTCGAGTATTTGATAATCATTGTAAGGAGGAGGGGAAGATTCCAAAAGCATTTCTCTCAACTTGTTACCGTTGTCTTATTCTAAATAAAGAGAGTTTCTTTCATTGTCGTTTTGTCTTTTCTTGAGAATAACATCCAAAACGTATCATTTTCACATTGTAAATAATCAGTTAACCAAACCTTTCACTAAATTCTTAAAGCTTAATCTTATGAAAATTTAAGATTCAAAATTGAGAAGCAGTCCTACTTCATAATCTTAAAACCGGGTTTTTTTTAATTACAAATGCAGCTCTTGGTTACTCAATATACCGATACGAATTGGGATTACACGCTAAACGAATATTTTACAAGAGAAAACATAGTGACACATAATGAAGTAAAACATTAAACTTTGAAGCAACATAAATTTTTCATTTGTGTCTTTTGACAAACTAATTAACGAGGAACTAACTCACTGATTGTAACATTATTCAAAGATACTATACTACTTGTGTTATTATCTCTTGGCGATGGCTCTCCATAATCCGAGTAAAAACCAGGTTGCGAGGGTGTTGGTAAAGTGAAAGAACTTGCATTGAGCATTACAACAACAGAAGCCATTGTTGGTCTACTCTCTGCATCCTCCTGAACACACAACAAACCAATGTGAATACATTTCATGATTGTTGATGTCCCTTTTGGTCACAATTAGTATGTTTAGTTCGGTCAAAGAGGGTCAAAGTTCTCTTCTATTATATTGATGTCGAAACACAAAAGACGGGCTACAACGCGACTCAAACGGGTTACAAAGGTAGACGAGGATAGTAGACGAGCTGATATCTCGTCGATTCTCCGAGCTATGAGTTTAGAACCGTTGACTTTTGCTTGGACGAGCTAAGCTTTTGTACTTGCTACCCGAATTCTCCTGCTTTTCTCCGATCCCCTTTTCTACAGGCCGTACGTCCGTATTTATAGGGAATCGTGTCGGTTCGTCTAGGAAAAATACCATAATACCCTTCTCTCTCGAAAGGGATATTTATGGGCTTTTTCCTGGGTCGGGCCCTTTTGTTGGGGTTGGACCTACCCCTAACAATAGTCCCCCCCCCTCGCCTCTAGTTCGTAGTCTTTAGGCGAAGGACTGCGCGTGGGATGATACAGAATAGCGCGTGAAGGTGCAATTTCCAAAGTTGAGGGTCGAATCGTCGCGTTCGGTGCTTGAGGCGCGTGAAGTCCGGAAGTTGGATCGTCATTGAGCGCGTGCTGCAATGATGACGTTTCTGGATTCTTCTTTCCCCCCCTATAAATATCGCTTCCTCTCTAATCTTGTTATCTTCTTCTCGTGTTTTTGGTGCTCCCGTCGTTCAGGTATTTTTCCTTTCTTCTATCTCGTTGTTATATTGCTTTTAGTGTGTCGTCGCTTTTTATTATGAATTCTCCTCGATCCGCGTCATCCAATCCCTCTGCCGGAAGTCACCTTCGACGAGCGACGACTTCTGAATCTAGCGGCTCTACCAGATCTGTTCGCCGTCGAACTCGTTCTCTAAGATCCTCTGACTCGTCTTCGACGGATTCGGATGCGGCTCGATT
>NC_025699.1:23832532-23839656 GCF_000633955.1 Camelina sativa
CCGCTACGTGACGCAGTTGGAGAGCACAAACCACTATTTTAGCGAAAGTAGTCGCGTCGAAGGGATTTGTGCGTACCTCGAGGACATGGTTGGGCGAGGCATGGCTGTTCCGATGGATCTGCTGAAGGATGTGAAAGAGTCATGCCGCTATTGGCAGACAACAATTGGCGGGTTGGAATTTGACGAGCCTTCCAATGCTGATCTAGGAATTGAATGACTTGTTTTCCGTTGTTGTAGCTCTTACCTCTCCTTTTATGTTTTTTGGTTTGTGCCGTAACGGGGTCGGCGCCCTCATCAGACTTGCATCCTCCCCTTTAAATCAAAGTTCGTACTCCTGAGAGTTCTACTTTTACTTGACTCCAATATTTTTTTAACCTCGCCCCTTTCTTTTTTTGTTGTTTTTTTTTTTTAAAAAAAAAAGTGCGACTCGTGATGGTCGGCTTATCTCTTTTATGCGAGTTAGATTCGGCTTAATATAACCGGGGGCGACCGTTAATAGTCGGCTTATCCTTTAGTGCGAGTTACGACTCGACTTAATATAACCAGGGGTGACCGTTAACAGTCGGCTTATCCTTTGGTGCGAGTTGCGACTCGGCTTAGAATAATACGTCGGAACGTCGGGTCATTACCGGGCCAGGGTAATGGCTAAAATAATTCGCAAACGATGATTCATTCTTTTGAAAAAGAAATTTTATATTATTGGCGGCTATGTCCCGTAGAATGGGACTGCCTACGTATCCTCCGATCATGAGGGATCAAGCCGTTCGTAGTTCACATTTACACGTTTATTTAAACTATAGAAAGGACGAGCCAGATATAGCCGAGCTCGCTTGGTGATTTTCAGTAGTAGTAGCGCTTGAGATGCATCAAATTCCAAGATCTCGGGACTGGTTTGCCGCCCATTGTTAAGAGTTCGTATACGCCGGGATGGACGACCTTGGATACTAGATATGGACCCTCCCAATTGGCACCCATTTTTACGGCATCTGGTTCGGCAGTATTTTCGAAGACTTTACGGAGGACGAGATCCCCTTCGTCGAAATGCCGGTTGTGAACTTTCTTGTTGTAGTACTTATCTGCGGCGAGCTGGTGGTTTTGGATTCGTAGGAGTGCTTTGTCTCGTTCTTCTTCCAACTCGTCGAGTCTATCCATTTGCATCTGACTGTTAAGTGCGGTGTTTTGGACGAGCATTGTTCGTCGGAGGCTGGAACTGCCAACCTCAGCGGGTGCCATTGCTTCCATCCCGTAGGCTAAAGAGAATGGGGTTTGGTTAGTGGATGTCCTTGGGGTCGTTCGGTAGGACCAAAGTACTCCGTCAAGCTCATCGGCCCAGGCACCCTTCTTGGCGTCTAGTCTTTTCTTTAGGCCATCGAGTATAGTCTTGTTGGTAGCTTCGGCTTGGCCGTTTCCTTGCNCTTCACCGAGTGCGGACTCACCTTTCCTCTTCCGTCTTTTTTGATGACGTATTTTGCTCGTCGAAAGGCGGCTGTTTCCCAATTTGCCCCGGCGACCTTTCGAAATGCTGTCGGTCTTTCGATCATGGCCGAGGCTGCAAGGGTCAAGCTTACTTGTGATCACTTTGAAGAGTTGACGTGTCTGAATCCGTCGAGTCGGGAGAAGACTCCCGGGCTTTATTACGTAGCCTCGGGAAAGAAGACGACGCTCGTCGAGGGTGCCAAGGGTAAAACGTATAACTGGAAAGGCTCGTACTTCTTTTTGGAAGTTGCCGCGGGGGGTATGGAGGATCCGTCGATCCCTTGGTTTTCTGGGTGGAACCCTTCACCCGGTAGCCGACCCTTCTTGATTAGTTATCTTCACTTGCTTCCTTTGTTTTTTTTCTTTTAACCTCCCCTTTTTTTTAAAAAAATTTTCAGTTGTTATTCCGAGGTGTTTGCTTCCATACCCTTCTTCTTTCCGAGCTGAAATAGACGCGATTAAGCTCCGTTGCCCCTTCGTTTGGCCGGGAACCGAGGGTAGAAAGGATCGTCCACGGAAGTCAGCATTGTTTTGATATTGTCCCCATCTTATTATTTAATGCTTTAATTTAATGCTTTGACGAACAGATCTTATTATTAGTTTGTTTTGACGAACTTTATTCGTCATTTAATGCTTTAATTTTCGAAGTGTTGTTTATTGGATTTATTGGTCTCATTTAATGCTTTTTCCGTTTTGGGAACTTGCGCCTGTTAGGACTTGTGCTCCCCGCCCTATAAATAGCCTTTGTGTTTCCTTTCAATCCTGTCTTGGTGAGTTTGTTGTTTTTGTAGGAAGAAGAGAGTTGCTCTGATGCCGGTGACGACAAGATCGGCGTGGTTGCGCAGGGCGCGGGAACAGCTCGGCGTTAGGTCCGATGAGGTGGTTCAAGCAGAACTTAACTACTATAATGCTCGCATTCAGCGACTAAGGGCTTTGCCACCCGTCGTTCGTTTGAACGTTACTACGACTTCTGTCATATTGACGGGGTTGTTGAATGTCTTGAACCGCTGATCGACGAAGGGTTTTTCTTTCCGAAGTGGCGATGGAATCGTTTGGTGGAAGAACGCACCCGGCGTGAAGATTTATGTGCGGAAGTGGTAATTCCCGCACTCGAGCAAGGCGACCTTGATACCCTTGGTCGGAGGCCGTTTGAGGAACGAGAGGAGATCGAAGCTTGCCGTGATCGTATCGACGTGCTTCGCCGCTACGTGACGCAGTTGGAGAGCACAAACCACTATTTTAGCGAAAGTAGTCGCGTCGAAGGGATTTGTGCGTACCTCGAGGACATGGTTGGGCGAGGCATGGCTGTTCCGATGGATCTGCTGAAGGATGTGAAAGAGTCATGCCGCTATTGGCAGACAACAATTGGCGGGTTGGAATTTGACGAGCCTTCCAATGCCGATCTAGGAATTGAATGACTTGTTTTCCGTTGTTGTAGCTCTTTCCTCTCCTTTTATGTTTTTTGGTTTGTGCCGTAATGGGGTCGGCGCCCTCATCAGACTTGCATCCTCCCCTTTAAATCAAAGTTCGTACTCCTGAGAGTTCTACTTTTACTTGACTCCAATATTTTTTTTAACCTCGCCCCTTTTTTTTTTGTGGTGGTCGGCTTATCTCTTTTATGCGAGTTAGACTCGGCTTAATATAACCGGGGGCGACCGTTAATAGTCGGCTTATCCTTTAGTGCGAGTTACGACTCGGCTTAATATAACCAGGGGCGACCGTTAACAGTCGGCTTATCCTTTGGTGCGAGTTGCGACTCGGCTTAGTATAACCAGGGGCGACCGTTAACAGTCGGCTTATCCTTTGGTGCGAGTTGCGACTCGGCTTAGAATAATACGTCGGAACGTCGGGTCATTACCGGGCCAGGGTAATGACTAAAATAATTCGCAAACGATGATTCATTCTTTTGAAAAAGAAATTTTATATTATTGGCGGCTGTGTCCCGTAGAATGGGACTGCCTACGTACCCTCCGATCAGGAGGGATCAAGCCGTTCGTAGTTCACATTTACATGTTTATTTAAACTATAGAAAGGACGAGCCGGATATAGCCGAGCTCGCTTGGTGATTTTCAGTAGTAGTAGCGCTTGAGATGCATCGAATTCCAAGATCTCGGCACTGGTTTGCCGCCCATTGTTAAGAGTTCGTATACGCCGGGATGGACGACCTTGGATACTAGATATGGACCCTCCCAATTGGCTCCCATTTTTCCGGCATCTGGTTCGGCAGTATTTTCGAAGACTTTACGGAGGACGAGATCCCCTTCGTCGAAATGCCGGTTGTGAACTTTCTTGTTGTAGTACTTAGCTGCGGCGAGCTGGTAGTTTTGGATTCGTAGGAGTGCTTTGTCTCGTTCCTCTTCCAACTCGTCGAGTCTATCCATTTGCATCTGACTGTTAAGTGCGGTGTTTTGGACGAGCATTGTTCGTCGGAGGCTGGAACTGCCAACCTCAGCGGGTGCCATTGCTTCCATCCCGTAGGCTAAAGAGAATGGGGTTTGGTTAGTGGATGTCCTTGGGGTCGTTTGGTAGGACCAAAGTACTCCGTCAAGCTCATCGGCCCAGGCACCCTTCTTGGCGTCTAGTCTTTTCTTTAGGCCATCGAGTATAGTCTTGTTGGTAGCTTCGGCTTGGCCGTTTCCTTGCGGATACCTCGGCGTCGACTTGCTTAGTTTGATTCGCCATCGTGCACAAAAATTTTCGAATTGCAGGGAGATAAACTGCGACCCGTTGTCGGTGACTATCTCGTACGGGAGACCGTGGCGACAGATTACATATTTCCAGACGAAGAGTTGGACGTCCCTCGCTTTGATATTTGCGTAAGACTCGGCCTCGACCCACTTGGTGAAATAATCGGTAAGGACGAGTATATATCGTTTTTGTCTAGAAGTTGGTAGCGGGCCAATGATGTCCATCGCCCAGCGCATGAAAGGGTAAGGAGCTACTCCGGTTCGTAGGAGTTTAGTCGGCTGATGAATAATGGGGGCGTGTCGCTGGCATTTTTCACACTTGGCGACGAACTTTTCGCAGTCAGATATCATCGTTGGCCAGTAATGGCCATGCTTCCTGATTCGCAGTGCCAAGGCTCGGCCACCTGAGTGATTTCCTCCGGCTCCTTCATGCATTTCCATCATGACGCGCTCGGTGTCGTCGCCGTATATGCAGAGCAAAAGGGCTCCTGCCGCCGTCCATCGTAACAAATGATCTTTCATTAAGGTGTAGTGGGCGGCCTTGGCTTTTAATCGTCGTTTAGCCCATTTGTCTGTTGGCACATCGCCATCGGCTAAGTATGCTCGGATTTCGACTCGCCAGTCTGTCGCGTCGCTGTCTGAGGCAGGTTCGCATCCTCGGCGTGACCTCTTCGTTCGATAAGTCGTCCTAATTTCATTGGGCTGGTGGAGTGCGAGGCAAGTCTCGGGATATGTTTCGCTTATGCTCGGCGTATCTATGCTATCCACCGGGATGATTCGCCGAAGGTCGGGATCCGATGTTGAAGCGAGTGCTGCCAAAGCGTCGGCCGGGGCATTGTCTCCTCTGGGAATTTTGATGAGCTCAAATTCGTCGAAGCGTTTTGACAAAATCCTAACGACGTCGAGGTAGGCGGCCATAGGTTCACTTTTGGTATCATACTCTCCACTGAACTGGTTGGCGACTAACTGAGAGTCGCAGAAAGCTCTTATCCGCTTGATCTGCATTCCGTTGGCGAGCTTTAGACCGGCGATGAGTGCTTCGTACTCGGCGACGTTATTGGTTGCTTGGAATCGGAGACGAAAGGATTGCTCCAAAATTTCTCCAGTCGGCGAAGTTAGTCGAATTCCTATCCCTGACCCAAGATGAGAGGATGCCCCGTCCACATGTAGGGTCCACCGGTCATCTGACGGGTCAGTGGGTGTTGGTTCGGCTTCCCCAAACGGTAGCTCAATCAGAAAGTCAGTGAGTACTTGGGACTTTGCAGCTGGACGAGTTCGATACTCGATGTCGTACTCGCTAAGTTCAATTGCCCATTTGGTTAGTCGGCCCGATTGATTCGGGCTGTGCAGTATGGATCGTAAAGGTTGGTTGGACAGGACAGCGACAGTGTGCGACTGGAAATACGGTCGGAGCTTTCTTGCGGACGTGACGACTGCCAACGCGACCTTCTCGACTGTCGGGTAACGAGTTTCCGCGTCGTCGAGTGATTTGCTTATATAAAAGATGGGTCGTTGCTCTCCTCGATCGTCTTTAACGAGTACACCGCTGACGGCCGACTCTGAGACCGCGATATAAAGAAACAAGATTTCGCCGAGCTCCGGTTTTGCTAAGATCGGTGGGGTCGATAAGTAGTTCTTTAGCTCGTTGAACGCGCTGTGACAGGCCTCGGTCCACTCGAACTTGCCCTTTGTTTTGAGAAGCTGGTAAAATGGTAGACACTTGTCGGTTGATCTGGATATAAAACGGTTTAGAGCAGCGATCCGTCCAGTTAATCGTTGTACTTCTCTGGCGTTCTTTGGTTGTGGTAGATCGATGATCGCCTTAATTTGCTTCGGGTTCGCCTCGATGCCTCGTCTGGTTACCAGGTACCCAAGGAATTCGCCGGATTTGACTGCAAATGTGCATTTGGCCGGATTAAGCTTCATCCCATACTTGTTGAGGGTATCGAAGCATTGTCGCAGATGAGTGATATGATCCTTTGCGTGCTGTGACTTGACGAGCATATCGTCGATGTAGACCTCCATAGTCCGGCCGAGTTGCTCGGCAAACATCTTATTGACTAACCGTTGATACGTCGCTCCCGCATTTTTAAGGCCGAAAGGCATGACCTTGTAGCAGTACGTCCCTCTATCTGTGATAAACGATGTTTTTTCCTGGTCGTCCTTGTGCATTAGAATCTGGTTGTAACCGGAGAAGGCGTCCATAAAGGTTAACAGCTCGTTGCCTGCAGTCGCTTCGACGAGCTGATCGATTCTTGGCAATGGGAAACTATCCTTTGGGCAAGCCTTATTAAGGTCGGTAAAATCGACGCAAATTCGCCACTTTCCATTCTTTTTTTTGACGACCACCGGATTAGCTAGCCACTCTGGATATTTTACTTCCATGATTGACCCGGCGCCGAGGAGTTTGTCAACTTCGTCGTTCACTGCTTGCGATCTTTCAGAGCCTAACTTGCGCCGTTTCTGTTTGATCGGCTTATGCGTCGGGTCGGCATTGAGCTCATGGGTCGTGACACTTGGGTCGATTCCTTTCATGTCAGCCACGCTCCATGCGAACGTTGAGATGTTAGTCTTGAGGAAGAGTATCAACTCGTTCCTCATGGCGGATGTTATCTCCGTGCCGATATTGACGCATCGTTTCTTGTCGTTCTCGTCTAGGATCACCTCTTCGACCGCGGCAACGCCCTGTTGGACGGCAGTCAGCTTTCCGTCTGTCGGTGACGTGCTACTGTCGCCGACCCGGTGCTTTGATTGCTATAATTTCTTTCCGGTGCGAAGCTTATGCTCGATCAGGAAGCAGGCCCGTGCAGTTTGCTGATTGCCACGCTGTGTGTATATTCCTTTCGAAGTTGGGAACTTAACGCACTGATGATATGTTGACGGGACGGCTTTCATCTTGTGGAGCCATGGGGTTCCAAGGATGACGTTGTAGATCGTTGGCTTGTCGATAACTGCGAACCG
>NC_025699.1:23841192-23856040 GCF_000633955.1 Camelina sativa
ATTTCAGCCTTCTTAGTATAATCTCTGATCGCTCTGACCGAATCGTTGCATCCGGCTAGCCCGCCCATTATCATGTTGATTCGTCGTATCGTCGGAGGACGTTGGTCGGGCTTGCGGTCTGTATGCGGTCGTTTTTCGTTACCGCTGTTTTCGCGCCGTTCGGTGAGTAGGTTCTGAATTTCCATCTCGTCTTCGCTTTGGTCGGCTAGTACCTTTGAATCCTTGACGAATTTTCGAGCGATATATTCGGCGCTTGGCGTCGCTTCGTCCAGGTCGGGTTGTCTTGCTTCTGCCGGGCACGACGACTATTGCTCCTTTCTTGTATCGCTCCATCAATACCTTCTGGAGGTAATGACACTCGTCAGTTGCGTGGGTTGTACTCTGATGGTAATCGCAGTACGGGGTTGCACTATTTTCACCTCCCTCTTTCCGTATATACTTGTTTTCGGCGATCGCAAAGGTTCGGCGAGTTCGATCTTGGTTTCTGACAAAATGTTGTCGAGGCTCGACGTACTCAACTTTTGGAGCTGCGGCTACTGGATGTTTGGGCGTCGCACTTGCCTCTAGAGAATGCTTCTTAGCATTGATAGCTTTCTCTTCCTCGAGTCCAATGTGTTTTGCAGCTCGGAGTAATGCCTCGGATATGGTCTCGATGTGCGTTAAAGACAGCTCTTCCTTGAACCGAGATTCATACCAGAGCGCATTTCGAAGTGCGACAATTGCGGCAGCGTCCGGAATTGAAATGTTGACGTAAACTTCCTTGAATCGCCCTATAAAGGACCGAAGCGATTCTCCCTTGTGCTGAGTTAAGGCGTGTAAGTCGGCATGGGAATTCTTATCCTCGAACAAAACAGAAAACTGCTTCAAAAATTCGGTTATCAACTCCCTGATACTATCGATTGATCCGGGTGGGAGTCTCGAGAACCAACTCAATGCGGTTCCTGTTAGATGCTCGGCGAAAACTTGACAAGCTCCAGCGTCGTATTCCGCCGGGCTGAACTGTAAAGGGCCGAGGGCTACGCCAAAGGTGAGTAAGAAATCTCGCGGGTCGACTGTTCCGTCATAGTGACCCAACCGTGGCTTGACTGCCCGTCTGACCGTCGTCGTAGCGAGTCTCCGAGAGAACGGAGTTCGCTGTGTTGCTTCGAGCATAAGTCCGACTTGGGGTGCCTTATCCGTTGCTTTTTGAATCATTGCGGCCATTTCTTTCATTTGCTCTTTGATTTCTTTTAGCTCGGCGTCCTTCGTTAGATCGGTTACGTCGTTATTCCGCTCGATAGGGTGCTGGGCAGGATTACGTCCTAATCCGCTGGTTTGCACATACGACCCTGGCGTTGTTCTTACCGAGGTGAAGTTCACTGGGTTGAGCCGAGCGTTGTTGAGATGGTTGATTTCATCTTCCGAGTTAAGCTGTGCCGCAGTGAGTGCATCCAAACGGTTGTTTGTTCGCTCTTCCTGCTGGTCAAGGCGTGTTAAGATCCCTCGGAACAGCTCGTCTATACTAGAGACGGGCTGGTTGTTGAGCAAAGAAAGTTGTGTTGGCGCCTGTGGTGCCTCTACGGTCGCCGGGGTTGTCAAATTTGTAGCTATGACGAAGGTCTCCGGACTTTCTACCGTCACGGTCTTTCTTGGAGCGTCTGGCGTGGGAAGGACTATCTGCTCCGCTTGATCCGTTGCTGGGGTTATCGTTCCCCCCGACGAGCTTGCTTCTTTGCTTCTTTCCTTGTCAATTATTGTCATCTCGTCCAGTCGGTGTAGGTCCGTTCTTCAATTTTTTTTTAGAAATCTTTGACTTGGCTCCCCCTTCCTGGCGCGCCAAATTGTTGATGACCCTTTTGGTCACAATTAGTATGTTTAGTTCGGTCAAAGAGGGTCGAAGTTCTCTTCTATTATATTGATGTCGAAACACAAAAGACGGGCTACAACGCGACTCAAACGGGTTACAAAGGTAGACGAGGATAGTAGACGAGCTGATATCTCGTCGATTCTCCGAGCTATGAGTTTAGAACCGTTGACTTTTGCTTGGACGAGCTAAGCTTTTGTACTTGCTACACGAATTCTCCTGCTTTTCTCCGATCCCCTTTTCTACAGGCCGTACGCCCGTATTTATAGGGAATCGTGTCGGTTCGTCTAGGAAAAATACCATAATACCCTTCTCTCTCGAAAGGAATATTTATGGGTTTTTTCCTGGGCCGGGCCCTTTTGTTGGGGTTGGACCTACCCCTAACAATGATTTCATCACTTAGACCTCTTGTTTCTATCAGATTTGGATCCACAATGTTTAACACTTTCCCTTCTCTCCAGTTTTTCCACACCTATACATATAAACACCAAATATAACTTACAATTAAGTCTAAAGTTATAATCCCAGACTCAAAGTCTAGAGTCAGAAAAGAAAACACTTACGTAGCTGATGAGGAATAATGAGCTTTGTTTTTCTGAAGACCAGTTGTTTCTCTTGCCTGTAATAATCTCAAGGACTAGTACACCGAAGCTAAATACATCGGCTTTTACCGAGAACTTCCCGTTCATTGCATACTCTGGAGCCATGTAACCACTGCAACAACCATATAATTTATGGTTTGGTTTTACCTTTAAAAAAAATTGATAGAACTAAAAGGGTACTTTTTTATTGTGGCAGCTTACTAGGTTCCTGCAACTTTGCTTGTAATCCCGGTCTGAGTTGTTTGGTCCGTATCAAACAACTTCGCCAGTCCAAAATCCGCGATTTTCGGATTCATTGCATCGTCCAATAGAACATTGCTGGCTTTAAGATCTCTATGAATGATTTTGAAACGAGAATCTTCATGGAGATATAGAAGACCTCTAGCAACACCTGAGATTATCTTATAACGTGTTTCCCACTCCAAGGACGTACTCCTATTAGAATCTGAGAAAGAAAACGATTAATTTGGACCACTCATCAAATAGAGATATCCTTGTGTTAGGGTTTAGGGTTTTAAGGTACCAAATATGAAATGGTCAAGACTTGTGTTCTTGAAGAACTCATAGATGAGGATTCGCTCTTCTCCATCTGAGCAGAAACCTAAAATCCTAACCAGATTACGATGTTGAAGTTTCGCTACCAGGGAGACTTCGTTTTTGAACTCAGTGTCGCCTTGTCCTGATTTCATTGACAATCTTTTCACAGCTACCTCTTCCCCAGAATCAAGAACACCCTAGTGATAGTTCTAAGATATTGAATCATCGATAAATGTAACAAAGATCATAAACATTACGAAACAATCAAATCTAATCACCTTATAAACTGCACCAAAGCCACCTTCTCCAAGCTGATTATTAGGAGAGAAGTCATTAGTTGCTACTCTTATAGTATCAAAGTCAAGTTGCAGTAATTGTGCATCTCTTCTAATCTTATTATCTTCAACATCTTTGCCTGATCCAAAAGCATATAAAACCAAAAAGCATGTTTAAGCTTAAACTCTTGAGAAAATAAATCAACCTAAAGACTTAACTCGGAACTAAAATTTTCACCTTCAAGTATCTTTTCTTCCTTTCTTCTTCTATTCCTTGTCAATAAGGAGTAAAGACAGACTAAGATTACGGCAAAACCAACAATGGAGACAACTGTTGCGATTATAATTTTTGATTTGTCTTCACCTTCCATATCAAATAAATTTTTTAAGGAAGTAACATGCAGTTAGACACAAGAAAGTAATTGTTAATAAACTCAGTTACTATATATATATATATATATATCTATATAGAAGTAGCTAATGCAGGGTGCTCTGTATTTAATTTGTTATTGTGCTTATAAAGGTTACTAATCTCAGTTTACATAGATATCTTTATACAAGTAACTTAAAAGCAGAGTACTCTGTTATGTTTTTTTGGTAAAACGAATTACTCTGTGTTTACCTGGTGGTTGTGGTTCTGTTGATGAATCAGACTCATACTCGGACTCGAGACGGAAGAATCTCAAGTTACTCTCTATCTGAAAATTACAGCTGGGACAAAACCACCTGATCCCAACTCTCCCCTTTGTCGCGTTCCGAAAACCAAAAAGAAGACAGTCGTTGCAATCTTTCTCAGACAAATCCGGTGTGCACTGCGTAGCAGCAAAGAATCTAGTGTAAGGAGGAGGTCCAGGACCATATTCTTGAGCATACTTCCTCTTAGAGCCACCTGATGCAGCAACTTGTCTAAGTCGGTTAAGTAACTCGCTCTGCAGCCGAATAAACTCGTTTCTATCCCCTGTGGCATTGTTCGGGTTCGGTGCTTCCAAAACAGGCAACGTCCTGAGTTTCCAAGGAATGGGTTTGTCTGAATAACGAAACATACATTTCGTGGCCCGCAAGTAACCTTCTCTATGTTGGGAACAGTAGGATGTGGTTAGATTCACTGCGGCTTGGGCGATACAGTTGCGACAATCTACTCGAAAGAGTACTCTATTGCAAAGTCCGATGGCCTCGACTCGTTCTTGATCCGAGTCTCTTCCGCTGGAGAGATTGTAGAAACCATAATTGTTGGGAGTGAGAAAATGGATTGAAGAGACCAAACGGTTGAGATTTTTGGAGAAGGCGGAATCAGCAAAGTTGCTTTGAGGGGATAAACATGATCCTTGTGAGGGAAATTCCCATACAGGACTGTCTATGTCGACAGAGAATTGTTGTTGTGTTAAGCTGACGAATGAGATGAACAAGAAGAAGTAGAACAAGAAGTTTTGTGGTGGAGACGAAGAACAAGAACAAGTCATGGTGTTGGTAGATATTTTGATTCTTGAATGTTTTAGTTTCTTTTCTTCAGGCTTCTTTCTTAATTTATGTTGTTGAAACGGGACCTAACGAAAAGTCAAGTCTTCGTCAATTTCACTTTTGGGATAAGTCTTTGTCTTTTGAGTTTATACGTGACATGTGATTTTGGTTGCGTTGATATGCCTCTAGAGACATCACTATAATCGCAAACGAACAAAATTTAGGGGTTTCGTTTTGTAAACTATTTAAGCGTGGAAAAAGTTAAGCTGTGGTGTGATTTGACTAGAGGTTGAACGGTATCCAAACGTTGGATATGGCATTTTCGGCGAATATTCAAGAAGACAATGCCGTGACTGATAATTCACACATGTACTATGACGTTTTTTTTTTTTTTGAATTAAAATATTTATATACATTAACGGGCTAACCCTTTAACGGGCTGGGCTTTGAAATCTTGCAAGATTCAAACAGTTACAAAAAGAAGCAAACGGTGTAACAACTCCGTCACCGGAAAAGGATATCGGACCCTGCTGACAGACCAATGGTCCAGACTTAAGACAGAAGCTCGAGCACTATCGCCAGTGGTTACAAGACCAACAATGTTGCGGCGGAAAACCAAATCGAAGCCAATGACAGAAGCAACTAAGATCCGCCATTGCTTTTTCTTCGGTGGGCCACCTGACCTGTTACAGATCTTCCGGCATGCTCAAGCTTCCGACCTTAGGCTCTACGAAGTAAGGTCCCGTTCCTAGCAACCTACTTACTCAGGTCTCACACCCCTCTTCTGGTTCCGGCGACCACCATTTGCTTCAGGGAAACTCTTCAATCCGGTCCGATGGAGGCAAGAATCATGGCGGTTGACAGAGGATGATGGCTCAATCCATCCTCTATCACCCGTAACCCACGAGAGCCCTAGAAGGTGCCAAACTTCTCGGTTAACCACCGCGACTAAGCAACAAACCCTCCTGACTCCCACCGACTTCCGCTGCAGACCGCAGCTCCAAATGAGTGGATGAGCCTCGAGAAAGCTCCACCGCGACCAAACGCGACTTGATTAGAAGCTTCTCGACCACCAAACCCTTCGGCACAGCCGCATCAAATGGGAGACATACCACACCACTGTTGCCGGAGAAGAGAACTCCCCACCACTGTCGTCCCTTTGCAGATCTGAAACCCTCATTAAGATCCGCCCAAACTTACCTGACAAACGACACCACACCTTACTGCGACGCACTGCCGTGGCTGGTCTGAGAGAGGTAAAATCTGAAAAAGAAACCGCAAACCCAACCACTGAAGCTCAACGAAGAGAAGCCCCAAACCCTCACTGCTCACCGAAGCCACCAAACCCTCCGGAGACAAAACGACACACGAAGTCGCCAACCCAGATCCACAAGATCTGGCCATGGATTCGACGCCGTCGTCAAACGTCTGCACCAGAGCCTTCACCAGCAACCACCACCCGACGAACCTTCGCTTCACGCGCCGAAAAATAGCACCGGAACCACCACCATCGAGAGACACCCAAACCAACAGCGGAGGACAGCTTCACAGAGGAGCGAACGATGTCAGAGGACAAGAAACTAAAAAAAGGGGAAAAACGAAACGAAGCCCTCTCCAGCGCCGGAAGAACCATCGGGAGAGGCAAAGAGAGTGAATCTGAAACTTTTCCTTTTTTAGAGAGAAGGAGGAGAGAAAAGTTAGAGAGAGAGAGTAAAAAGGGAGAAAATCTTCGTTTTATGTACTATGACGTTTTCTCTTATCTTTTTATAATGTAAAATATATCATATCAACTATTTATAGTAGCTTGTGACAACTTCAACAGCATCTAACGAAAAGTTATGTGATGTTGAAAGAAATTATAAACAAAAAAATTGCTTTAAAAATTTCTCCTAGGTTTTGTCGCAAGGACACGATTGAAAATATTAGTGAGTGTGTACTCGCGTTTATGAATTATCTAATCATGATCATCATCATGTGAGATGGTATTTATATGCTCGATATAACCATTTCATGATTCTCATCAATATATCTTAACTATATCTGATAAAATTTTGCCGCGGACATAGCGATATCATCTGGTCACATGAACTTCATAAAATTAGTTGGGAGTTGTCTGATATGCTCAAATTTACTCTAGAGCTATTCTCTCAAATTAAAAGATCAATGTAGTATTTAGGGATCGAATCTACAAGAACTCTAGATTCACACAATAGACTTAATAATAATTTTTTAATTATACTAAATAAAAATATTATAATTAAATTACAAAATAAAATAGAAAATAAAAGAGATGTAAATTCAGATGGATTAAATGCTAGACCTAGGAAAATTCTCAGAAAATCATGAAAAATCAGATCAATTAATTAAGCAAGCAGGATTCAATAATTAAGCACTGTTCTTGAACTCTAAACACAATTGTAAAATATATCAGTTCTCACTATAAATATTATCTAAATTTAAAAACAGAAAATCCAAATCTCTTTGTAAAATTTCTAGGTCAAAAATCAGCAATAAAATCAAGTTTAAATAAGTTCACAAAATTACTAATCCAAATCTCTTTGCAAAAAGTAATTTTGCTCACGAAAGGTTTTTGTCATGAAAATTAATTATACTCTCATATCAATCAATAATCCTAAGATCTAAATCCAGATGACTAATCAAAGATCTAGCATTAAGAACAATAACCTATGGTGAAGAACAAGAAATATAATGAATCCTAAATAAACATATTTAATAATCCATGAAATCCCTAATGAGAAACCCTAAACCTAACAAGCAGATCTACTCAGACATAATCAATGAAGAACACATCATAGACTGAATAAATTGCATTAAGAAAGAGATTAAAGAAGAAGTAAAGGAGTTCTGAATCTTCTCTGAAGGAATTTTGATTCTTCTCTCCAAAAACTCTCTAAAATCTCTCAGGGTTTTCTCTCAAAAATTGCAGGGAAAAATAAAGCTTATGTCTAAACAATGACCCATAAATCCTATTTATATTCCTAAACACATCCAGAGACTAATGATGCAAATATGGAAAACTTTGGGACAACTTTGTAAATCTTTAAAACTTGTGAGAAAACTTCCGATTCTTCTGTTGCGATGCATCGATCGACACCATCACTTGCATCGACCGATGCATATCTCTGAACTTGTCTCCCAACTTCACAGCTTAGCCTCAATGCTTGTGACTATATCTTCAAAGTGCTCAATATGGTCTAGAGGTTTCTCATGCGGCAGGTTCTGGAATGGCCTTTGTCCGACAAGAGCAAAGTAGGCAGGCTTCAGCTCAAAATCATTCCTTGGAAATGGAGGAGGGACAATTGCGGATCGGTTCTCATAGAACAAGTCTGGTCTGTTGAAGTCCGCAAGAGTCTTGACAAGCTCTCCATTATTGTCTCATCTACCATGAAGGTTCTGCTGGTTGTTACCATCCAAATCGGCTCCATTCGCACCAGCTCTGGCATTGCGTCGATCGACGCCAACATTGCGTCGGTTGATGCCATCTTGGTTGCGTCGATCGATGCCATCATTGCGTCGGTCGATGAAACGTGCATTCTCATCGACCACGACGAGTTCTTCCTGAATAACCCGTCCGTCAACATCAAGTTTTTGGCCTTGTTCGTTGCGGACATGACCCTCTTGATCCCTCAAAACTCCAGCCTCATCAGGTCTCAATATGATTGTATTGGCCGTCTTCGCTGACTTGGCTGCTTTTGTGTTATCACGCTCTAGTTGTCCTAACTCTTGGTTTGTAAGCTTAACAACTAGCCCCAGTAGGATTTTTCCTGGTGCTTGGCTTAGGCATGTACCTGAAACACACAAGAGAAAAGAAACAAAAACGTGTGAGTAAAATAAGAAAAGAAAAATTTAGACAAAATCAAAGACTTTACTCTAATGGTGAATCAAAAGAGTCCCCGGCAACGGCGCCAAAGTTTGATATGCTCAAATTTACCCTAGAGCTACTCTCTCAAATTAAGAGATCAATGTAGTATTTAGGGATCGAATCCACAAGAACTCTAGATTCACACAATAGGCTTAATAATCTTTTAATTATGCTAAACAGAAATATTATAATTAAATTGTAAAATAAAACAGAAAATAAAAGAGATGTAAATTCAGATGGATTAAACGCTAGGCCTAGTCTCATGCACGGTTCCTAAGTGATAAAAGTAAAGAATAACTAATCTTGGAATATCAGATCAATTAATTAAGCAAGCAAGATTCAATAATTAAGTACCGTTCTTGAACTCTAAACACAATTGTAAAATAAAGCAGTTCTCACTGCAAATATTATCTAAATTTAAAACCAGAAAATTAAAATCTCTTTGTAAAATTCTAGGTCAAAAATCAGCAATAAAATCAAGTTTAGATAAGTTCACAAAATTACTAATTCAAATTGATATGCTCAAATTGTAATACCCTAATGGTACTAACAGCCTTGCAGTTGTAATACTCTAGGGATCGAACAAAGACTCTAGTTCACACAATAGACTTATTACTCTTTTAATTATGCTAAATCAAAATATTAAATTAAAGACAATGCAAAACAGAATTCAAAATGTTGTAAATTCAAAGGATCAAAGATGTAGGCCTAGGGAAATTCTCAGGAATTCATGGGATATTAAATCAATCAAATAATTAGGATTCAAGCAATTCAAATTCAGATCTAGAACTCTAAACACACTTGTAAAATAAATCAGTTCTCACTGTAAATATTATCTAAATTTAAAACTAGAAAATCCAAATCTCTTTGCAAAATTCAAGGTTAAAAATCAGCTTTAAAAACAAGTTTAGATTGTTCACAAAATTATTAAATCAAATCTCTTTGCAAGAAATAATTTTGTTCATCAAAAGGTTTAATCAGGAAAATCAATTATATTCTCATATCAATTTATTTTCCTAGGTATTAATTCTAAGTGATCAATCAAGAATTAATATGAAGAACAACCTAAGATGAAGATCATAGAAAATACTAAATCCTAAAAATAATAGATCTAATAAACCATAAAACCCCTATGAAAAACCCTAAACCTAACTAGCAAACTACTCAGACATGTTTAATGAAGAACAAAACATCTTTTCTGAATAATAAGCAATTGATATTAAGAAGTAAGAAGGGAGTTCAAGAATCTTCTCTCTACAGATGAAATCAGATCTGTCTTTCCCAAAAGCTCTCAATCAATAAGGTGGCTGGAATCAAAATTGCTAGAAAATAACTTAGGTCTAAACAATGACCATAAAAATCCTATAAATACTCTAAAACACGTCTTGGGCCTTAATTGCAAATAAGGCAAACTTGGGCAACTTTTGTAAATCTTCAAAACTTAAGGAGAAAACATCCGATTGGCTTTGTGGCACCTGCATCGATCGATGCTGAGGTTGCATCGGTCGATGCATTCTCTTGAACTCGTCTCCTAGTTTCGTTGATCAGCCTTCATGCTTTGGTTATCCTCCAAATCATCCTCTTTTAGCTCCTTTGTGTTCCATCCGTGTCAATGAGTACCTAAACCTATAAAGACTCAAAAACAACCTAGAAAACAAATCAAAAGACTCAAAAAGCACACTTATACCATGGTTAAAAACCACAAAAACCATGATATATCAACTCCCCCAGACTTAGCCTTTGCTTGCCCTCAAGCAAAACAGAAACTTAGACCTGTGAAAGAGGTTTGAAAACATGGAATTCACTCAACTGTAGGTAACTGTTTTTTGCACTCTTCATCGCCTTGATCCTCAGAACTTACTTCATATACTTTGTCAATTGAGAAGCATCAACATTCCTTACTCAAATGCCACAATCCTCTGGAATCTCTAGTCTCACCATTGTCATCTCATTAAATAAATTAAAGCAAGTACAGGTGAGTTCTTACCTTTGTGTATCAATCAGTGGCATATAGACTCTCTTCAGGCCAAGACATTCTTCATACATCTCCTTTCCTCTCTCTTTTCTCACTTCCAAGCTTTGTGTGATCATTTGACTCAAGAGTAGAATAATAGGGTCACAAGTAATTTACCTATCCCTCTAAACTGATCAAAATCATCTTATTTTTTATTTTATTCTCCTCTTTTTTTCTTTTTTTTTTTCTGATTTTTTGTTAAGGTACTGAAGGGAAGAGAGAGGGGAGACATACTTTGAAAAATTGCACTGTCTTGTATGGCCCGAAGAAAAAGTCTAGTCCACTGATTTCCAACCCCAATGTAAGAGATTAAGTCCGGTTAAAATCCTGATAAAAGTTGAGACAACGTTAGTTTAACCAAATATCCTTTGGATAAGGGCTTTCAGGATTGTTGATACCGCTCATAGCTTTTCCAAACTTCAGTTCTGAGATCAAGCATAATCAAGATTCATAAGAGTGTTAGCCAAAGAACAGAAACCATTAGTTAAAGATCCTAATTCCAAAAAGAAAAATTTGAAAAATTTGACTGAAAAATATGGTTTTGACTGACACAACTGAAACTAAGAAAGAAAAAGTAGTTAGTTAGTAACTAGCCTCTCACAGACTTAAACAACACTGTCCCCAGTGTTATCAAGCCTAAGATTGACTAAGAAAGAAAAATCAAATTGAAAAAGTAGTGAACAAATGAACCAAATTCGTGTTACCAACTGTTAGCCTCTGTGTCGACCGATGCAAAGGTTGCATCGATCGATGCAAAGCCAAATCGTGCGAGAGTCCGACGTATCCTGTTAGTTGCATGTTAGTTGTGTTTTTCTCATGGAAATCAGCTCTGTTAAGAATCACTCAAACACAACATTAAATTCAACATGATTGATAATGGTTCATAATGCAATACAAGTTCAATCTGAAACAAATGACAAACTGACTCAAGGAAAAATAAAAATGACTCAAAGTGAAAGAGAAAAAGGATAAAAGAAACCGTAAACAGAAGTAGGATCAACCCTCAGAACCGGTGTCACCATCAGCAGCATCAGCATCGCTACCACTAGCTCCAGCAAGGGGAGGAGAACGGGATCTACGCCTAGTGGGACGGAAGCAAGACAATCGAGAAATCGCATTCCAGAAGGTACGCATGGTGGATGTTTGGTACTCCTGGTAGTCTCCCTGGCTCATAGTACGAGAAGGCTGTGGAGGCTCAGGAAAAGCAGGAAACTCAAACGTTGCAGTGCCAGATGAAGAACCAATCACAAAACCCCCAGCAGGGTGATCATCAGCAAAACCGTCAGCAGGTGGCTCATCAGCAGCAGCAGCACTCTGATGACGGGAAGGTGATGGTATAACAAAATCAGAGGCAGGAGGAAGAAAACGCAACTGCTCTGCAACCTCTCCAATAGTGGTGAGGTCTGGTCGTGGCAATCTGATCAGATGAGTACCAGTAGAATCACAAAAACGCCATAGCATCTGTCTCTTCATCCAAGTGGAGTTCCTCATATGCTCCTCATCAATAACGCTCCTCTCAGTACAAATGGAGACAGCATCTGTAGCAATACGCAGTCTCTGAAAGATACGAGTAAGCAGACTCCCAACATACTCTTTCTTCCCACGCCCAAAAGCCTTGACATTCAGAGAGATCAAGTGGTCGGTAAACATTGCACCATAGTTAACCCTCTAGGATCAACCCAACTATCATCCTCAACAATCAAATTATAAATCCCATATGCCATCATGTGCAACTCACTCACTCTCATCTTCCCAGGTTCTATCTTACACAAAATAGTGTTGGCTATGGCCCTAAAAATGTACCTGATCACTGGGTGCCTCACATCAGTCATAGTGGCACGTCGGGAATCATAGTCACTAGTACCAAAATAAAACCAAAGATGCGAGACATCTACAAACTCTCCTGGAAGTGAAACTCCTTCTGGCTCTCTCCTAAAACCGTAAATGTCACAAAGATCAGGTAAAGAAATCTCATACCGAACTCCTCTAATGAAGAAAGACAGCCTTCCTTCACTAGCTTTCGGGACCTGCTCGTTCTGGTACAGAAGGCGGACTGAAGCCATGAATTGCTGGACCAGCTCCGGAAATAAGTCATAGTGGCGAGTGCACATGGTCCCAAGTCCTATCTTCTCCAGAAGTCTCAATACCTCATCATGAATCCCAAGCCTCCGCATAGTAGCAGGATCAACAAACCGAGTTGGCTTGATCTCAATTTTCAACCAAGCATTATAGAACAGAGTCTCATACTCTCCCCAAGCATCAAGTAGCGGTCTGTTGATGTACTCAAGCTTCTTAACTTCTTCAACTGGACGTCCAGACCAAACATGTTGTGGCGGAATCCGTTGTCCTTCTCTTCTTGGCCATGGTGAAACAAGATTTATTTGTGGTGGTGGAATGATGATGTATGCAATGGTGAGATATGAATGGAATGATGGATGGGTGTTTCAATTCCCCTTATGCTGTTGCAGTATAAGAGGTATCAATCCTAAATGAGTGTTTGTGAACAATTAAGATATGCATATGAATCTAAGTTAAGACAAATGTAAAGATTGTTTGTCACTAACAATCCTATGATGGAAATGTAAAGATGCAGAATTTAAACTACAAGAACTAAGAACTAAATGCAAATGAAACTGAATGATTGAAACAGTAATGAAGCTAAAACAGAAACAGAAACTACTACTAATGAACTAATGCAAGACAATTAATGACAAGTTTAAGCAAACAGAAATAGACAATCTAACTTGGTCAACAAATCTCAAGCAAACTTTGAGCTAACCTCTAGACATATAAATCTAAGACAAGTTTCTCCCACTCTCATGGTCAAGAAACAATCAAACCTATGCAATTCTAGACTTGTTCTCACACAGTAAAGAATCTACACAAGCAGGCATTAAGCAATACATCTCAAACCAAACAAGACCTCTAATCTCTTAGCAAGCCTAATGGTAAGCTCTAGATCTAGCCTTATCTATGCTTCTTAAACATTGGTGTGATGCTAAGAAGCTTGAAATCAGATCCTACCCTCTCAGATATAGGATCAGCATTAAGAACATCTAGCCTAGAAGAGATCTACAACAATCAAGCTTGACCAAATCACATAAACCACAAGATCAATCCATCCTAACCCATCCTCAAGATCCTAAGGAAACTACTCACAACAATACATGGTGATCAAAGTCAAAAACCCAGAAAATATTGAAACTTGCATTATTAGAAAGATTAAACAAAGATCTTCAATATTGATGAAAGGATGAAACTCAAATTCTCAATATCTTGAAAGTTATAGAACCAACAAAATATAAGAATCTAGTCTTCTTTTTTAAGGAAGTACAAGATCTTAAAAATAAAAATGCAAAAGGAATAAAACTAAAAAAGGTAAAAACTAGGTTTAGGGAATATCTAAAAAGTTGCACACTTTGGTGGCTGCAGGTACAAGGCCTTATATAGGTGAGGAGGTGGAAGCCCTAAAAATAGAAAAAGTCAAAGTAGTCAACGGCTCGGTCAACTCGACCAGTGCTCGGTCGAGTCCATGGTCGAGCTGGCTTCTCTCGTGCACACTCCACTCGGTCGAGTCCATCTACCCACTCGGTCGAGTCCATCTACCCACTCGGTCGAGTGCTTGGTCGAGTTGGACTCTGGACCTTGGTTCTTCAGCCTTAACTCTCTTGCTTTCCCTTCAAGATTGCTTCACTTCTCCTCAGGATTGTTTCCATGCTCCTTAAGCTCCAAAATCACCTGTTTATGCATGAAAAGATGCAAATGCAATGCAACTAAACTCTAATGCATGATTAGTCCTAAAGCTACACAATAATGATGAAAATGGCTAGCAAAAGATGCAAAAGATGTGAATAAACTAAGGGAAAACATGGTAAAATATATGAACATCAACACCCCCAAACTTAGTCTTTGCTTGCTCTCAAGCAAATAAGCAAGACATAAGAAGGTAAGTGAGGTTTGAAAGTGGGATCTCAGCTCCTAAAGCTTGCAAATAGACCATCTAGAATCAATGTCCAAGTTACTAATACTAAGATGCAAGTTGAATGAGCTGGAATTAAAGACTTTAGACAAGCATTTCACAACCTTTATTAATTTGAGCCTAAGACATCCACATGCATTCAAATCAACCATTCCCTTTAACATTCATTAAACAAGAACATGAATCAATTCTATGCAATGCTTAAACTCATTTGGCTTGGTAATAAAGGGTTTTGAGACAATGATGGTCTCTTTTTA
>NC_025699.1:23857304-23857939 GCF_000633955.1 Camelina sativa
TTTTCTTTCTCTTTTTCCTCTTTTCTTTTCATAACAGCCAAGTCCCAAACCCAACAAGTGAACCACCTAGTCCTATCTAGTTTGAAAAATGCAAACTAGAACTACACAAGGCTTTACTCTTGTCAGTTCAAACCTAACACTTTCTACCAAGCTCAATCCCAAAAATAGGCCTCACACACTCAAGAATAAACAAGGCTTGAAAGAAGGTTTGGTTTAGGGGTAGCGGAACTGATCTTAATGATTTAATCAGCTACTTGGATCAACAAGAGTGGTAAAAAGGAGAAAGATGATCCAAATATGTATATGGTATCCATGAGTTTAAAGCAATGCACACATTGATAATTAAAAGTCAATATTAGGTTCTTATAAATAGGAAATGGTTTCAAATCTCAACATGCTTCAATTTAGACCAAATGCAATGCAGGAATTCAAGGCTTGGATCAATCTTATTCTTCTAACTACTTAACCAGCATCAAGGTACTATTAACTTGGGCATTGATCCTAGTCTAGTGAATAAGCTAGCTAACAAGGCAAACTCATCATAGATCCCTAATGCAAATATTATACAATCCTACATGAAACATGCTAAACAAGATCCTAATATGCAATGCAAACTACATGAACACTCTTTTTTT
>NC_025699.1:23858107-23867566 GCF_000633955.1 Camelina sativa
CAACATGCTTCAATTTAGACCAAATGCAATGCAAGAATTCAAGGCTTGGTTCAATCTTATGCTTCTAACTACTCAACTAGCATCAAAGTACTATTAACTTGGGCATTGATCCTAGTCTAGTGAATAAGCTAGCTAACAAGGCAAACTCATCATAGATCCCTAATGCAAATATTATACAATCCTACATGAAACATGCTAAACAAGATCCTAATATGCAATGCAAACTACATGAACACTCTTTTTTTTATGAAGATTTTTTTCAAAATTTTTCAAATTTTTATGGTTTTTCTATGCCTTAGATGCTATGCAAGTGCTAACATGATGATGATAAAAATTTGAAATAAGAACACAAAACACAACATCAAATGCTATCTCAAACCCTCCCCCAAACTTAAATCACACAGTCCTCTGTGTGAAAGAAATTTGTAAGAGGATTCAAGACTTAAAAACAAAACAAAACACAATATGAAATGCAATGGTATTTACAAGTGAAGGTGATGATGGTACCTTAGGGGTTGTGGAAGAAGTTGTCCACATCCATCTGCATGCTTTCATAGGAGTAGTTGGGGTCAGGCTGGTGACTTGGAGAAGGACTTTGGGGCAGCTCGACGACGGTGATCGACCTTGACTCGGTCGAGTACGTGTCCGAGTGGGGGGGTCGAGCTGGACCGCGGGTGTCAAAATGGTGAGCCTGCTGCTGGCAAAACTGCTGGTAGAGAGCTGGATCCATGTAGTATTGAGGTGGGATGGGAGGGTAACTGGGATAACCTGGATAAGCAGATGGAGGTGGGAAGCCATAGGGTGCTCTGGGCTGGTACTCGGCCGAGTGCATTGGAGGTGCTCGGTCGAGTGGGTGCTCGAGTGACCCGGTCGAGTGCCTCGAAGATTGATGTTCTCGGGTACTTGAGCTCCTCTTCCTCTGATTTGGCTCATACATTGAAGCCCTAGCTGGTTCCACAGGATTCGCAACCCTTGAAAGTGCTCTAGTTGAGCTACTTCTCCTCAAAGGGCTTGAATGGCTAGGAGATGAGTTTCTACTCTTCAACTCAGCAATCTCCTTCTTCAAGCCTTTGATAGACTTAGCCATGTTGGTCACCTTCTTCTTTAGCTTATCAAACCTCTTTCCATGCCACTTGCCCCATTTTTGCAAAAGAGTCAACCTCTTGGCATTCTCCCTCACTCCTCTACTATCTCTTGGGTTGGGCTCATAATCTTCAAAGTAGAACTGCTCCTCTCCATCAGCTACTTGTGCATTCCCAGCTTCCTCAACTCTATGTTGAACCACTCCATCAAACCAATGCTCCTCAGCTGGCCAAAAATCAATGTTGGCTCCTTCTTGAATGTTGGTGAGCTCTTGGTTAGGCAATATGAATTGCTTTTTCCCAAGTGTTGGAAGCTCAAAGTTGAAGATGTGGTTCCCTTGATGCATCTCCTTGGCTAGGATGAGAGTAGAAGTGAGGTAGCTTGAATCAATCCACCTTGGTGAGACTCTCCCCTCTAAGTGGAACTCTAGCAGCTTGTAGGATTGGAGTGATGATGCCTCCAATGGTAAGTGCTCCTCTTGATCCTTTATTCTCCAACTTTCCTACCCAACTTCTCAACTGAATCATGTGGTTAATGAGCACCATTCCTAGGTCAGTCTCCACTGTGCTCCCAAGGATGATGGTACCATTCCTTGCTTGTAAGATGACGCCATTGAGAGCCAAGTCAATCATCTTTAGCTCCCCCTCATTGATGTTCCCAGTTTCCTTCCTTGCAAAGAAGGTATTGGCAAGAGCTTTGTGGAAGTACCTTAGGACTGGGCTCCTTATCCTTGAGCTCTTGGAGTTGGAGGATGAGTAGTACTTGTTATCCCCAATGGTTTCCCACACAGCTAAGAGTTCTTCTCTTGGGATCATCAAATTCCTATTGCTCCCAACCTCAAATCCAAACACATTTGCTATCTCCTTCATTGAAAGCTCATGCTTCTTCCCTTTGATAGTAAAGGAGATGTGACCAGCTCCATATTCAGCACTCTTCCTTGCATATGTGTGCAGCTTGACAGTGGCTAGGAACTCACAGCTTTCCTCCTTGTAGCCTTCCATGCACAACCCCATGAACTTGGTGAGATTGCTCTTCTCAAAGAGATATTCCACTTCCTCATCAATGGCAAGCTTCTCCATGGTCTCCTTGTGAGGATATCTAGTTCCCAGGAACTCCATCCTCATGAAAGCATCATAAAGCTGCCTCTTTGACAGCCCACAAGACTCAGCTTCTCCATCATCCATCAATTCTTCTTCTTCACTCTCCTCCTCACTTTCACTTTCACTCTCCTCTTGTTCAACTTCAACAGCTGGCCTCTTCCCTTTGGCCTTGTGTCTCCTCATAAAATCATTGAGAGTAGGCTCCCTTTCCTCCTCACTCTCAGTCCTCTCAGGATCTTCCTCAACAGGCTCTCTCCTTGGACACGGCATCTGGCTCGACCGAGTGCTCGAACCGCCACTCGGTCGAGTGGTCGATCGAGTGCTCCGTCGAGTGACTCTCCCAGCTTAACTTCTTGATTCAAGATCAGCATCACGACGTTCCATGGAGCTTGCAGCGGTTTGGTGAGACTTCTTGGTGATCTTGGAAGACATTTTCAAAAGGAACTGAAGGGAATAGACTCAAAGCTCAAAGTTAATAGGTTAGTGACCCAAAAACTTGAAAGAACAAAGTTTGAGCAAGAGATGAACTTTGAAAGAGATTTTAAAGCTTGAATTTAAATGTTTTGAGCAAATGAGAGAATGTGAGAAGTATAGGATCGTGTAAGGACTATATAAAGAAGCTAAGGGGACAAGGACACAAGGGTGGAGCGTCCATACCATTCAAATTTGAATTGGGAATCTTTGACCCACTTTTGGCTGCCACTCGACCCCACACTCGACCAGCACGTGGTCGAGCTCCTTGACCAAATTTGAAATTTCAAAATTTTTCTCCTTGTTCTTCCCTCCACTCGATCGTTCTAGAAGATTGGGAATCGAATGGGCCTCAAATCATACCCAGCTCGGCCGAGTACCTCTTGTGGGATGGTCGAGTGGGCCTGCGAGTCTCCTTCTCCAAGTCCACATCTCTCCTTACCCAACTACATTTTCACCTAAAAGCCTGTCCAACAAAAACATAAAAGAAAACACATCAAAACTACTAAGAAATTAAAGCATATTTACAAAGGATACCTTAGGGACTTCCTCCCTAGTGAGCTTGTTTAAAGTCACAAAGCTTGACTTTGGTTTCCTTCTTAGACTTGATCTAAATACCAAGGAGGTGATGAAATCCTCCCTGGAACCTCTTGGTCACTGTGAAGTTGATCCTTGATAACCTCACTCTTAACACTCAGACCATATTTCTTCTTAAATTTGAGCCTTGGTCTTGCTTTCCTCAAAGACCTCTTGTTCAGCTTAACTTGGAGATCCTCAACCATACTAGACAGCTCTTGAACTGACCTCTAAAGCTTCTCCACAGAATCTTCTTGAAGTGGAAGCTCAGCCTTTGGAGTTACCTTATCACTTAAGCCTCCTTGACCACCTTTGTCCTTGATAGTAAAAGGCTGGTCATCAATGGTAGGAAGGTTGGTTGGGTTGTAGATGTTAAACTTCATGACTGTATCCTCAGCAATGTTCAAGGTCACAAGACCTTCCCTAACATCTATTACTGCCCCAACAGTGGCTAAAAATGGCCTCCCTAATAAGATTGGATCTTCAGGCTCCTTGTCCATCTCTATGACCACAAAATCAGTATGAACCCTTGCCTTCCCTATCTTGAGTGGGACATTCTCCAACCTTCCAACTACCTCTCTATTTGTCTCATCAGCTAGGCAGGTCCTCTCTCTTCTTCTTGTTAAGCTATGATGATCTCTTGAATGGCTGACACTTGTTCCTTTTTCTCAGCCAAAGCTTCTTCTTTCAAAACCCTTTCTTCCTCTTGTTGCTTAGCCAACATCTCTTTTTTTTCAATTATTTCTCTTAACTCCTTGATCTTCTGTGCTTTGAAACGCCCAGGAAATGGTAGTGGAGGCTTGTAAGCAGTAGGAATGTACTTAGCAGGCTTGACAGCTTCGGAGTCTCCAGCTCGATCGACCACTCGAGCATGCACTCGGTCAAGTGAGTGGCCGAGCTCTTGGTCGAGTTCGCTTGCGAGCTCCTGTTGCTTTGCACAAATGTCACTTGGGGCTTCAGTAACTAATGAATTCCCCCAAACTTGGACTTCACTGTCCTCAGTGACTTCTTCCTCTTGAATTAGAATGGCTTTGGCTGTGAACTCCCTTGGATTTTGAATAGCTTTTCCAGGGAGTTGGTTGGGTTTTGGAGCTGAAGTAGAGGCAATGTTACTCTCCATATACTTCACCCTTGAATTAAGACCCTTAAACTTCATATTCAGATCATTGTACTGTGATGTTAACCTTTGGTTCAACTCAGCAAACTGCTTGGCTTCCTCAATCTTTCCTTGTGTTTGCCCAATCAACAACTGTTGCATCATTGCTCTTAAGTCTTGTTCCTGGCCTTGGTTAGTCTGAAACCCTGGTGGGGGACACAACTGAGGGTGGAACACTTGATGTTGTTGTTTGGGGATGTAGTTTTGTTGCTGTTGAGGCTGTTGAGGTGGATAGACTTGGTCTTGAGGATTAGCCACATTAGTACTCCTATAAGAGAGGTTGTTGTTCTTGAATCCTCCTTGGTTGTAGCCTTTGAATCCTCCCTGGTTTTGCATGTAGCATAACTCAGCAAACTCAGTCTCCCCCTCTTGAACTGGAGCTTCTTCTTCACCAATGAAGTGTATGGACTTGGACTGGCTTAAGAGTATCTTGTCAAGTTTCTCATTGACCATCTTCAAATCCTTCTTATACTTGTCCTCTTGATCAGTTGAGGAGCTCCTTATGGTTCTATCATAATCCTCATTATAATTGCCATCAGATTGAGCAAGATTCTCTACCAATTCCCAGCCTTCTTCCACATTCTTGTTGAGGAAGTTGCCATTAGAAGCTGTGTCAAGAAGCATCCTTATCTTGGGAAGCACTCCTCTATACAAGGTACTCAAGAGTGACTCATTGCTGAAACCATGATGAGGACATTGAGTCTGATATCCTTTGAACCTCTCCCATGCCTCACAAAAGGTCTCATTGTTCCTTTGAGCAAACCCAGAAATTTCATTTCTCAATCTAGCTGTCCTAGCATTTGAGAAGAACTTGGCCAAGAAAGCCTTCTTGCAAGCATCGCAAGTGGTTATTGCTCGAGTAGGAAGAGTCTTCTCCCAAAGGTGAGCCTTGTCTCCAAGTGAGAATGGAAAGAGCCTCAACTTGAAACCATCTTCACTTACTCCATTTATCTTGGTTAGACCACAGATTCTGTCAAACTCATCCAAATGATCAAGTGGGTCCTCTATTGGCAATCCATGAAATTTGTTGGCCTGGATCATGGAGATTAATCCACTCTTTATTTCAAAGTTGTTGTTTGCTACAGTTGGAGGCACAATTCCAGCCCTTTGGTTGTGAGTGTTGGGTGCATCTCCAGCACCAATGTGCCTAGGTCTCTGCTCATGGTTAGCTTGTTGCTCCAGGATTACTTGATCCTCTTGCTGAACTTGAACTACCCTTCTCTGATTTCCCAAACCTTTGTTCAACTTGTGGATGTTATTAATAGGCCTTTGAAGGTTGTCTTTTCCTTTAGACCTTGTGTGCATCAACAAACGCGAGTACAGACTCGAACGGANTCAACCTAGCAGTCCTAGCATTTGAGAAGAACTTGGCCAAGAAAGCCTTCTTGCAAGCATCGCAAGTGGTTATTGCTCCAGTAGGAAGAGTTTTCTCCCAAAGGTGAGCCTTGTCTCCAAGTGAGAATGGAAAGAGCCTCAACTTGAATCCATCTTCACTTACTCCATTTATCTTGGTTAGACCACAGATTCTGTCAAACTCATCCAAATGATCAAGTGGGTCCTCTATTGGCAATCCATGAAATTTGTTGGCCTGGATCATGGAGATTAATCCACTCTTTATTTCAAAGTTGTTGTTTGCTACAGTTGGAGGCACAATTCCAGCCCTTTGGTTGTGAGTGTTGGGTGCATCTCCAGCACCAATGTGCCTAGGTCTCTGCTCATGGTTAGCTTGTTGCTCCAGGATTACTTGATCCTCTTGCTGAACTTGAACTACCCTTCTCTGATTTCCCAAACCTTTGTTCAACTTGTGGATGTTATTAATAGGCCTTTGAAGGTTGTCTTTTCCTTTAGACCTTGTGTGCATCAACAAACGCGAGTACAGACTCGAACGGATTCACAATTGAGCTCAGGCTCGTCTGGGGGGTCAAGTCGACTGGGAAGTGGTGCCCAAATGTACACGGCTTCTGGCTCGATCAAGTGCTTGATACTGCTCGGTCGAGTGGTGGTCGAGTGACTGGTCGAGTGGTACCTGAAATGGAACTTCAACCCAGCAACAGAAGATTCAAGTGTATAAACGAACTTAATCGTAGACTAATATGGATCCTAAATGTCACAAAAACACACTCAAATGGGCAACGGCGCCAAATTGAAACAAAATTTATTTGTGGGTGGTGGAATGATGATGTATGCAATGGTGAGATATGAATGGAATGATGGATGGGTGTTTCAATTCCCCTTATGTTGTTGCAGTATAAGAGGTATCAATCCTAAATAAGTGTTTGTGAACAATTAAGATATGCATATGAATCTAAGTTAAGACAAATGTAAAGATTGTTTATCACTAACAATCCTATGATGGAAATGTAAAGATGCAGAAATTAAACTACAAGAACTAAGAACTAAATGCAAATGAAACTGAATGATTGAAACAGTATTGAAGCTAAAACAGAAATAGAAACTACTACTAATGAACTAATGCAAGACAATTAATGAACTAAAAACTAAATGAATGCAACTGGAATGAAACAGGAATTAAACAAGACAATCACAAATCATAAACAAGAGTTCTGGGGATGAACTCGAGCAAGCACTCGACCGAGTGTAGGTCGAGTGAGAGGTCGAGTTGGTTAAATCCGGAAAACAGAGCAACACAATAAAAACAGAGCAATGCAAAAAGTAATCAAACAACAAGCAAGCAACAGGATTAAGACTAAGATTTCAATAAACAAAGAAGGCCCTGAGGATGGATTCATGGGATGAACTAATCATTGTGGTTATCTAACTTGGTCAACAAATCTCAAGCAAACTTTGAGCTAACCTCTAGACATATAAATCTAAGACAAGTTTCTCCCACTCTCATGGTCAAGAAACAATCAAACCTATGCAATTCTAGACTTGTTCTCACACAGTAAAGAATCTACACAAGCAGGCATTAAGCAATACATCTCAAACCAAACAAGACCTCTAATCTCTTAGCAAGCCTAATGGTAAGCTCTAGATCTAGCCTTATCTATGCTTCTTAAACATTGGTGTGATGCTAAGAAGCTTGAAATCAGATCCTAACCTCTCAGTTCAGGATCAGCATTAAGAACATCTAGCCTAGAAGAGATCTACAACAATCAAGCTTGACCAAATCACACAAACCACAAGATCAATCCATCCTAACCCATCCTCAAGATCCTAAGCAAACTACTCACAACAATACATGATGAACAAAGTCAAAAACCCAGAAAATATTGAAACTTGCATTATCAGAAAGATGAAACAAAGATCTTCAATATTAATGAAAGGATCAAACTCAAATTCTCAATATTAAGAAAGTTATGAAACCAACAATATTGAGGAATTTAGTCTTTTTCAAGTACAAGATCTAAGAAAAATAAAAGTGCAAAAGGAATAATTCCCAAAAGGGTAAAAACTAGGTTTAGAGAATATCTAAAAAGCTGGACTCTTTTGGTGGCTGCAGGTACAAGGCTTTATATAGGAGAGGAGGTGGAAGCCCTAAAAATACAAAAAGTCAAAGTAGTCAACGGCTCGGTCAACTCGACCAGTGCTCGGTCGAGTGGCCTGGTCGAGCTGGCTTCTCTCGTGCAATCTCCACTCGGTCGAGTCCTCCTCAGCACACGGTCGAGTGTCTGGTCGAGTGTGCGGTCGAGTTGGACTCTGGATCTTGGTTCTTCAGCCTTAACTCCCTTGTTTCCTCTTCATGATTGCTTCACATCTCTTCTCCATTGCTTCCATGCTCCTTAAGCTCCAAAATCACCTGTTTATGCATGAAAAGATGCAAATGCAATGCAACTAAACTCTAATGCATGATTAGTCCTAAAACTACACAATAATGACCTAAATGGATGGCAAAAGATGCAAAAGATGTGAATAAACTAAAGGAAAACAAGGTAAAATATATGACATCACGTGGGTCATGACAATTAGCTTGAAATGGTGCATCAAAAGCTGGAAATAGTCGGATTGGCCTCAGTGGAACCGGAGGAGGAACCGCCGGCGGTGGAAGATCGGTCCGACGATTCTGAGCGGCGGCGGAATTGGAGCAGCGAAGTTATTTCGATCTCTGGCCGGTCGACATTGCCTCGAATCGCAAATCTAAGCAGGGAATCGAGTAGAGGAGTCAAAATCGAGTGGAATGGACCTTGGAATCGATGGATTTGGACAAGAAATGAGAGAGATATTGTCGACTGAGTATTGTGTCTCTCGGTTCTTGTTTTCACGAAGAGAGGCGAAGAAGACGAAGTCGAGAGATTTTAATCGCGTGTCTAGGTTATGTTGCATCGATCAATGCTGAGATTGCATCGGTCGATGCAAGTGTTGGGTCGATGCAACTGGGCTCAGTCCAGCCCACCAACAATTCGATTCTCTCAAACCCACCAGCCCATGTATCCTCCGATCCATTAAGCTATGCATCGACCGATGCACCAGCTGTGTCGGTCGATGCAAAACACTTCTGTTTTTTTTTTACGATTTCTGCATCACTTAAACTCAAAACTAAAAATTAATATGTTAGTAAATAAAAAAAAAATAAAAACAAAAATAAAAATAATTAAATCCTACCAGTGGGTTGCCTCCCACTCAGCGTTTGTTTTAAGTCATTAGCTTGACTTGGCAGCGGATTAGGCAGAAAGTGCATCATCCAAACGCACAATGTGTCCGTCTGGTATCCCGGCTTCAGCCCAATAGTGTTTCACCCTCTGTCCATTGACAGTAAACTTCTCTTCGTTGGAGTTAAGTAGCACAATAGCTCCATTGGGGCGGACTTCTTGGATAGTGAATGGTCCGGACCAGCGAGAACGAAGCTTACCTGGAAACAGCTTCAAGCGAGAGTTGTACAGAAGTACTTGATCATTAGGCTCAAAGTTTCTGGAGATGATTCTCTTATCATGATAAGCCTTGGTTCTCTCCTTGTATAGCTTAGAGTTCTCAAATCCATGATGTATAAACTCATCCAACTCATTCAGCTGAACCAACCTTCTCTCTGAAGCTGTCTTGGCATCAAAATTCATCAATTGAACAGTCCAGGCTGCCTTGTGCTCTAACTCCACTGGAAGATGACATGCTTTCCCA
>NC_025699.1:23869199-23883569 GCF_000633955.1 Camelina sativa
TTGGCGGTTAGAAACCTCAACTTGACCACTAGTCTGGGGATGATATGGGGTAGCCACTCTATGTTGAACTCCATACTTCTTCAACAACTTATCAAACACTTTATTGATAAAGTGCTTACCTCCATCAATGATAACAATCCGAGGCACTCCAAACCATGGAAAGATGATGGTCTTAAACAGCTTAAGAACCACAGCAGAATCATTCTTGGGACTTGCAATAGCTGCTACCCACTTGGAGACATAGTCAACAGCTACAAGGATGTACTTGTTATTGTAAGAAGAGGGGAATGATCCCATAAAATCAATGCCCCAACAATCAAAAACTTCAACCTCAAGGATGAAATTTTGTGGCATCTCATATCTCTTACTAATCTGTCCTCTTCTCTGACAAACATCACATCGAGATACAAACTCATGAGCATCCTTAAACATTGTTGGCCACCAAAACCCTGCTTGAAGAACTTTGGACACTGTCTTGAAGGTAGCAAAGTGTCCAGCATAATCTGATCCATGGCAATGAAATAACACATCAGGAACCTCAGTCTCAGCTAGACATCTCCTGTAAACTCCATCTGAACAATGCTTATACAAGTATGGCTCATCCCAATAGTATCTTCTAAGATCTCTCAAGAACTTCTTCTTAGCATATCCTGTAAACTTGTCTGGTTCCACCTCTGCAGCAAGGTAATTCGCAATATCAGCATACCACGGTTGATCAGAAGTAGTTACATCAGCCACGTTGTCATCAAACTCGGAACCCGATGATTCCTGAACCAAGCGTCGATCGATGTTTAATGATGCATCGGTCGATGCAATCGCCAAATCCTGTTTGTATCGAGATCTAGCATCGATCGATGCACCAGATGTGTCGATCGATGCATTGCCAAGAGTCTGCAAAACTTCACGAGACAAAGTAGCTTGAGAACCAACATCGACAAAGTAGACATTCTCCTCTGGCAGTGAATCATATTGGAACATCATCTTCTAACTTAATCCTAGATAAATGATCAGCTACTCCATTCTCAATACCTTTCTTGTCCTTAACCTCAATGTCAAACTCTTGAAGAAGAAGAATCCATCTTAGCAATCTTGGCTTGGCATCCTTTTTCTGCATCAAGTATTTGAGTGCAGCATGATATGTATGAACTATTACCTTTGATCCAACCAAGTAAGAACAAAACTTCTCAAAAGCAAACACTACTGCTAGCATCTCCTTCTCAGTTGTTGCATAATTTTTTTTGAGCATCATCAAGTGTTCTACTAGCATAGTAAATAACATGAAGTTTCTTATCTTTCCTCTGTCCTAGCACTGCTCCCACTGCAAAATCACTGGCATTACACATTACCTCAAAAGGTAAATCCCAATCAGGTGGTTGAACAATTGGAGCACTCACAAGCTCTTGCTTAATCCGTTCAAAAGCTAAACGGCATTCATCAGTGAACTCAAACTTGACATCCTTGCATAGTTGAGCTGAAAGTGGTCTAGCTATCTTACTGAAATCCTTGATGAAGCGTCTATAGAAACCAGCATGTCCAAGAAACTCCTGACCAACTTCACACTATCTGGTGGTTGAAGACCTGTTATCACTTCTATCTTAGCGCGGTCCACTTCAATACCAGCCTCTGAAACTCTGTGACCCAGCACTATACCATCTATAACCATAAAATAGCATTTCTCCCAATTAAGAACTAAGTGCTTCTCCTCACATCTAGCTAGCACTTTGCAGAGATTATCCAAACAGTTCTTGAATGAAGACCCATAAACAGAAAAATCATCCATGAAAACCTCCATGTAATCTTCAATCATGTCTGTAAAGATGGACATCATACATCTCTGAAATGTCGCAGGAGCATTACAGAGACCAAAAGGCATTCTGCGATATGCAAAAGTACCATATGGACAAGTGAATGTTGTCTTCTCTTGGTCATCAGGATGAATCGGGATTTGGAAAAACCCGGAGTAACCATCCAAAAAGCAGTAGTATGGATGGTTAGCTAATCTCTCAAGCATCTGATCAATGAAGGGTAGCGGGAAGTGATCTTTCCTTGTCGCGGCATTCAGCTTTATGTAATCAATGCACATCTGGTGTCCGGTGATTGTCCGTGTCAGAATCAGCTCATTCTTGTCATTTTTCACCACTGTAACTCCACCCTTCTTAGGAACAACATGAACTGGACTAACCTATTTGCTGTCAGAAATTGGGTAGATAATCCCGACATTCAGCAATTTCATGATCTCCTTTTTGACAACATCCTGTAGATTCGGATTCAGCCTCCTCTGATGCTCAATAGATGTCTTAGTTCCTTCCTCAAGATGAATCCTATGCATGCACAAGTCTGGAGAAATCCCTGGAATATCATCAAGAGAATAGCCAAGAGCTTTGCAAAACTTGTGCAGCTTGCTTAGCAGTAAAGTGAGCTCTGCGTTGTTTAAGGAAGCGTTAACAATAACATGATAGGAAGAGTTCTCACCTAGAAATGCATACCTTAATCCTGCAGGAAGTGGCTTGAGATCCAGCTTTGGAGCTTTCTCAAGGCTCCAATCTAATAGTTTCTCAGCTTGTGAAGAAGTACCAACCAATTCCTCTTGTGCAACCAACTTCTTCACTTGCTCATTAGCATCTAGTAGCTTGACATAGCCAGCAGCAATGTCATCTAAATGCTCAGCTTCTTCAGTAGAAGCAACCAATGCTCTCTCAAGAGGATCTTCAGGACGCAGCTCCTTGAAAATATCATCAGCAAGATTAGACAATGTATCCACATAAAAAGTTTGACCATCTATTTTTGGCCTCTTAACCAGCTTATCCATGTCAAAACGCATCTGCAAATCTCTAACATTAAGGCCAATCTGTCCTTTCTTGACATCAATAATAGCTCCAGCAGTGGCTAAGAATGATCTTCTCAAGATTAGAGGATCTTTAGGCTCTTCTTCATACTTCAAGACCACAAAATCAGTAGGTATCAAACAATCACCAATCTTAATTGGAACATCTTCAAGAATACCATCAGGAATGCGAAATGAATGGTCAGCAAGTATAAGAGTAATCTTGGTGGGTTGGAAATCTGTCATCCCAAGGTTGAGTGCTACTGATCTAGGCATTAACTTGACACTGGAACCAAGATCACACAAAGATCTAGCAAACCTCTCATTGAAGACTGTACAATCAAGAACAAAACTACCTGGATCAGGAAGCTTTTATGGGATCTTGTTCTGAATGATGGCACTGACTTGAGCTGAAATCATCATCACTCCTTGCTCAGCATTCAAATCCTTGGTTACCATTCTCTTGACATATCTCCTAAGCATTGGAGAAGTCTTAACTGCATCAACCAATGGCAACTCAATAACAAGCTTATCCATCATAGTCTTGCACTTAGCATCATCAATCTCCTGCTTAGACTTCCTTGGGTTCTTGGGAAAGGGAACCTTAGGCTTGTACACTCTCTCATCAACTAGAATCGGAGCTTTCGTAACTTCCTTCTCGGTCTCGACGTTGCATCGGTCGATGCTTGTGTTGCAACGGTCGATGCTATCTCGCAAAGTCAAGTCTTCTACGACCACTGAGGGTTGCATCGATTGATGCTTTGCAGCTGCATCAGTCGATGCTGGTTCCAGATCGTCAAACTCATCATCCTCATCGATCAATTCCTGCAATTCTTGGGACCTCTGCTTCTGCTCAGCTTCAGACTGTAACTGCTTACCACTCCTTAAGGTAACAGCATTACAGGAGTGCTTAGGGTTGGATTCAGTTCTTGATGGTAAGTATCCTTCTTGTCTCTTCATAGCTCCAGCAGTTTGTGCAACTTGGCTCTCCAGCTTCTTAACTTGAACATTCAATGAATCAAACTTGCCAGTAAGCTCAGTGTAGACATTGTTAATCTTCCCATTGAATGTCACTGTCAACTGCTCTTCTCCCTGAAGAATCTGCTCAAGCATTGCTTCCATCCTACTCTCAGTTGTCTTAGGAGGAGGAGATTGGTAAGAGGAGTTGCCATAGGTCCTGGTGTATCCACTGTTCTGCTGCTTCTGATAATCTTGCTTAGGAATGTAGCATGTAGAAGTAGACTGATAGTTGTTGCGCTGGTTGTTTCCACTGAAAGACCTGTTGCCTTGCTGATTTCCAAACTTTTCCCCTTAATTACCATACACAAAGTTGACATCTTCTTCTACATTCTCCAGCTCTGGCTCAAAAACCTCAACATCTTCAGCAAAGTGAACTGACTTCTTTCCAACAAGAAGGTTATGCATTGTATCCAGCTTGGCATTCACTGTAGCAAACTGATTTGAATCATACCCTTCATGTGCTCTTTTCCGCTCTAAGTCTGCATTCTTGGTATTGTTACTTGATGCTAGCCTTTCAATCAACTTTTCAGCGTCATCTGGGTACCTTGTCTTGAAGTTCCCATCACTAGCAGCATCCAAAGCCATCTGATACCTCCAATCAATACCACTGAAGAAGATACTAATCAACTGCACCTCTGAAAACCCATGATGCGGACAGTCTCTCTGGTATGCTTTGAACCTTACCCAAGCAGCTTTGTAAGATTCAGCTGGTCCTTGTCTAAAGGTGGAGAGCTTAATCCTCAGTTCATCAGACATGGGATCATCATAGAAGTAGTTCAGGAATGCCACCTTGATGTCATGCCAGGTTGTCAGAGATCCTGGTTTGAGTTGTCTTAGCCAATGAGAAGCTTCCCCAGCAAGAGAGTATGGGAAGAGCTTGCAATAGAGATAATCATCTGTGACTCCATTAGCCTTGATGCTTGTGACTATATCCTCAAAGTGCTCAATGTGGTCTAGAGGCTTCTCATGTGGAAAGTTCTGGAATGGTCTTTGGCCAACAAGAGCAAAGTAGGCAGGCTTCAGCTCAAAATCATTCCTTGGAAATGGAAGAGGAACAATTGCGGAACGGTTCTCATAGAAAAAGTCTGGCCTGTTGAAATCTGCAAGAGTCTTGACAAGCTCTCCACTGTTATCTCGTCTAGGCTGAAGGTCCAAATTGGCTCCATTCGCACCAGCTCCGACATTGCGTCGATCGATGCCAAGGTTGCGTCGATCGATACCTTCTTGGTTGCGTCGATCGATGCCGACATTGCGTCGATCGATGCCATCTGCATTCTCATCAATGACGACGAGTTCTTCCTGAATAACTTGTCCTTCAGCATCAAGCTTTTGGCCTAGTTCGTTGCGCACATGACCCTCTTGATCCCTCAAAACACCAGCCGTATCTGGTGTCAATATGATTCGGTTAACCATCTTTGCTGATTTGGATGCTTTTGTGTTGTCACGCTCTAGTTGTCCTAACTCTTGGTTTGTAAGCTTAACAACTGGACCAGTAGGATTTTTCCTGGTGCTAGGCTTAGGCATGTACCTGAAACACACAAGAGAAAAGAAACAAAAGTGTGTGAGTAAAACAGAAAAAGAAAAATTTAGACAAAATCAAAGATTTTAATCTAATGGTGAATCAAAAAAGTCCCCAGCAACAGCGCCAAAATTTGATATGCTCAAATTGTAATACCCTAATGGTACTAACAGCCTTGCAGTTGTAATACTCTAGGGGTCGAATCCACAGAGACTCTAGTTCACACAATAGACTTATTACTCTTTTAATTATGCTAAATAAAAATATTAAATTAAAGACAATGCAAAACAGAATTCAAAAGTGTTGTAAATTCAAAGGATCAAAGAGTTAGGCCTAGGAAAATTCTCATGAATTCATGGGATATTAAATCCATCAAATAATTAGGATTCAAGCAATTCAAATTCAGATCTAGAACTCTAAACACACTTGTAAAATAAATCAGTTCTCACTGCAAATATTATCTAAATTTAAAACCAGAAAATCCAAATCTCTTTGCAAAATTCAAGGTTAAAAATCAGCTTTAAAAACAAGTTTAGATTGTTCACAAAATTATTAAATCAAATCTCTTTGCAAGAAATAATTTTGTTCATCAAAAGGTTTAATCAGGAAAATCAATTATATTCTCATATGAATTTATTTTCCTAGGTATTAATTCTAAGTGATCAATCAAGAATTAATACGAAGAACAACCTAAGATGAAGATCATAGAAAATACTAAATCCTAAAAATAATAGATCTAATAAACCATAAAACCCCTATGAAAAACCCTAAACCTAACAACCAAACTACTCAGACATGTTTAATGAAGAACAAAACATCTTTTCTGAATAATAAGCAATTGATATTAAGAAGTAAGAAGGGAGTTCAAGAATCTTCTCTCTACAGATGAAATCAGATCTGTCTCTCCCAAAAGCTTTCAATCAATAAGGTGGCTGGAATCAAAATTGCTAGAAAATAACTTAGGTCTAAACAATGACCATAAAAATCCTATAAATACTCTAAAACACGTCTTGGGCCTTAATTGCAAATAAGGCAAACTTGGGCAACTTTTGTAAATCTTCAAAACTTGAGGAAAAAACATCTGATTGGCTTTGTGGCACCTGCATCGATCAATGCTGAGGTTGCATCGGTCGATGCATTCTCTTGAACTCGTCTCCCAGCTTCGTTGATCAGCCTTCATGCTTTGGTTATCCTCCAAATCATCCTCTTTTAGCTCCTTTGTGTTTCATTCGTGCCAATGAGTACCTAAACCTATAAAGACTCAAAAACAACCTAGAAAACAAATTAAAAGACTCAAAAAGCACACTTATACCATGGTTAAAAACCACAAAAACCATGATATATCACAAATCTCTTTGCAAAAAGTAATTTTGCTCACCAAAGGTTTTTGTCATGAAAATCAATTATATTCTCATATCAATCAATAATCCTAAGATCTAAATCTAGATGACTAATCAAAGATCTAGCATTAAGAACAACCTATGGTGAAGAATAAGAAAGATAATGAATCCTAAATAAACAGATTTAATNCTAAAACACGTCTTGGGCCTTAATTGCAAATAAGGCAAACTTGGGCAACTTTTGTAAATCTTCAAAACTTGAGGAAAAAACATCTGATTGGCTTTGTGGCACCTGCATCGATCAATGCTGAGGTTGCATCGGTCGATGCATTCTCTTGAACTCGTCTCCCAGCTTCGTTGATCAGCCTTCATGCTTTGGTTATCCTCCAAATCATCCTCTTTTAGCTCCTTTGTGTTTCATTCGTGCCAATGAGTACCTAAACCTATAAAGACTCAAAAACAACCTAGAAAACAAATTAAAAGACTCAAAAAGCACACTTATACCATGGTTAAAAACCACAAAAACCATGATATATCACAAATCTCTTTGCAAAAAGTAATTTTGCTCACCAAAGGTTTTTGTCATGAAAATCAATTATATTCTCATATCAATCAATAATCCTAAGATCTAAATCTAGATGACTAATCAAAGATCTAGCATTAAGAACAACCTATGGTGAAGAATAAGAAAGATAATGAATCCTAAATAAACAGATTTAATAATCCATGAAATCCCGAATGAGAAACCCTAAACCTAACAAGCAGATCTACTCAGACATAGTCAATGAAGAACACATCATAGACTGAATAAATTGCATTAAGAAAGAGATTAAAGAAGAAGTAAAGGAGCTCTGAATCTTCTCTGAAGGAGTCTTGATTCTTCTTTCCAAAAACTCTCTAAAATCTCTCAGGGTTTTCTCTCAAAAATTGCAGTGAAAAAAAAGCTTAGGTCTAAACAATGACCCATAAATCCTATTTATATTCCTAAACACGTCTAGAGACTAATGATGCAAATATGGAAAACTTTGGGCAACTTTGTAAATCTTTAAAACTTGTGAGAAAACTTTCGTTTCTTCTGTTGGACGATGCATCGATCGACACCATCACTTANATTCTCTTGAACTCGTCTCCCAGCTTCGTTGATCAGCCTTCATGCTTTGGTTATCCTCCAAATCATCCTCTTTTAGCTCCTTTGTGTTTCATTCGTGCCAATGAGTACCTAAACCTATAAAGACTCAAAAACAACCTAGAAAACAAATTAAAAGACTCAAAAAGCACACTTATACCATGGTTAAAAACCACAAAAACCATGATATATCACAAATCTCTTTGCAAAAAGTAATTTTGCTCACCAAAGGTTTTTGTCATGAAAATCAATTATATTCTCATATCAATCAATAATCCTAAGATCTAAATCTAGATGACTAATCAAAGATCTAGCATTAAGAACAACCTATGGTGAAGAATAAGAAAGATAATGAATCCTAAATAAACAGATTTAATAATCCATGAAATCCCGAATGAGAAACCCTAAACCTAACAAGCAGATCTACTCAGACATAGTCAATGAAGAACACATCATAGACTGAATAAATTGCATTAAGAAAGAGATTAAAGAAGAAGTAAAGGAGCTCTGAATCTTCTCTGAAGGAGTCTTGATTCTTCTTTCCAAAAACTCTCTAAAATCTCTCAGGGTTTTCTCTCAAAAATTGCAGTGAAAAAAAAGCTTAGGTCTAAACAATGACCCATAAATCCTATTTATATTCCTAAACACGTCTAGAGACTAATGATGCAAATATGGAAAACTTTGGGCAACTTTGTAAATCTTTAAAACTTGTGAGAAAACTTTCGTTTCTTCTGTTGGACGATGCATCGATCGACACCATCACTTACATCGACCGATGCATATCTCTGAACTTGTCTCCCAACTTCACAGCTTAGCCTCAATTCTTGAATGTGCTCCAAATCTTCCTATTTAGCTCCATTATGCTTCCATCCATGCTAAATCCTATAATGACTCAAAAAGACTCTAAAAACACCAAAAATACTCTATAGATAAGACTTATATCATGAATAAAAACACCTAAAAACCATGATATATCAATTTCCCCAGACTTAGCTTTTGCTTGCCCTCAAGCAAATCAAGAACTTCATATGTGGAAAATGTTTGAAAACACGGAAACTCCTTTTCATTTTAAAGTAATGCCATGATCATTCAAACCATAATCCATATGCTTAGCAGATAAATCCAAATCGAACCACATGTACTTTGCCGTTGGCATTTGCTTCATCCCAAATTCTACAACATCCTCCATTAAGCCTTCATCGATGGGACTCATCAATTTGATCAATGTCAAGAGCCTTCTAGACTCATTCCCATACAATACCATAACAAGCAAGACAATACTCTTTCTCTCTCCCAAACTTATTCTATTTAATCTCCCTTTGAGCTTTGCTTTTTTTTTTTTTTCTTATTATTTTTTTCTTTTTATCAAAGGTGTAGGCGAATAATAGGGTCATCGGTAATTTACCTACCCCTTGCTTCCAATCTTTGTGTGATCATTTGACTCAAGAGTAGAATAATGGGGTCACAGGTAATTTACCTATCACTCTAAACAGATCAAAATCATCTCATCTTTTATTCTTTTTTTTTTTAACAAAGCTCTCAGGAAAAATCTTTTAAACTTAAATAAGGGAGAGGAGTACCAATTTTTTTTTTCTTTTCTGAAATCTTACTTGTCAGGTATGAACAAGGAGTCAAGCTTTATGAACATCTATCTCCTTGATGAGGTAAAAAGAAAAGCGCAGAAATTACCTCAAGCTTTTGTGGATTCTATTGGAAATTTGGATTACTCTGGTTCACTGGTCAGCCTTTGGATTTTTCATTAGTCAGATTTTGGACTCAATATGCAGCATTAATCAACCAAGGCAGTACACTAAAATGAAAAATCATAGTTCCCAACAAAAATTTTGACTCAATAAAACAAAATTTTTTCTGACTCTTAAAAACAAAAACGTAGTTAGTAACTGCCTCCCCCAGACTTAAACAACACTGTCCCCAGTGTTATCAAGTAAGAGATTGGCGAAGAAAAATAAACAAAAATGAATAAGTATTGAAATTGTGAACAAAAACGTGTTACCAATCTGGATGTTCTGTGTCGACCGATGCTGATGGTGTGTCGGTCGATGCACTTTGCAGATGCAGAGAGTTCGAACATTACTCCTGAGTTAGCTGCGATTAATTTGTGTTTCTCTCATTCCTTGGATGTTAGCAATGCTAAGAATCACTCAAACACAAGATTAAACGCAACATGATAGATAGAAGTTCATAATTCAATTCAAATTCAAACTGACTCAAAGCAAGAATAAAAATGACTCAATTTAAGTAGAAAAGAAAAATCTATGAGTGGGTTGCCTCCCACTAAGCGCTTGTTTTCAGTCATTAGCTTGACTGTGTTGGAGCTCAGGCATCTGGTGGATCAGAACATGACAGTGAATGCCTTCGAGAAAATGGCCTCTTCATCCAAGGTGGTGTATATGCGTTAGGGTCATGAGATCTGCCAAGTACATGAGGAACAGGAGCAGGGCGAGACTTGGGTATGGGAGGGTTTCTTTTATGTCCTGCAAAATCATCAACAGAAGAAACAAGCGCTCTACGATAATCTTGTGGCTTGGTTAACTTCAAAATAGTGTTAGTACCTTTGAAATTCTTATTGATGAATGGAGAAGGTTTGGGTGAAGAAGATGCATACCTTGGCCTTACCTGTGGGTTCTTGACTGTGGAATGGTGAGATTTTAGCTTTACAACTGATCTAGGACTTGCAGCTAAGGAATCAACTCGAGAATCTTCGGTTTTGGACAAGTCTGGACGTTCTCGTGGAGGTGTGTCGATTGATGCTACAGCTGCATCGATTGCATCGATCGATGCTGAGCCTGCAACTCGTGTTTCTTCAATGATTCTGCAACTTTCCTCAGCAATCTGTGTTTCCATTACAAAAACATCATCTACTAGCGACTTGTCATGGATCATAACCTCATCATGGTCTATAGTACTGATTCGATGATCTCCACTCCAATCTTCAAGCTTAACAGCTTGCTTGCTCACTTTCTCAACAGGCTCCAACTCTTTGATATACCCAGCAGTAATATCTCCATGAAGCTCAATGATCAGATCATCATCAGAAGCAATTTCCACAGAAAATGTCTGACCATCAATAGTGGGAGCCCTTCTGAGCTTGTCCATCTCAAAGTTCATAACCAAATCATCTACATTCAGAGCTATGTGTCCCTTCTTCACATCTATGATGGCACCAGCTGTAGCCAAGAAAGAGCATCCTAAGATGAGAGGATCACTAGGCTCTTTGTCATACTTCAACACCACAAAGTCAGTGGGAATCATGAAATCTCCAATCTTGATTGGAATATCCTCCAAGACACCTTCAGGAATCCTTCTGGATCGATCAGCTAAGATAAGAGAGATCATAGTTGGCTTGAAATCTGTCATCCCAAGTCTCACAGCAACAGAATGTCGCATTAAATTGATACTAGAGCCGAGATCGCAAAGAGAGTGACGNCTGCAACTTTCCTCAGCAATCTGTGTTTCCATTACAAAAACATCATCTACTAGCGACTTGTCATGGATCATAACCTCATCATGGTCTATAGTACTGATTCGATGATCTCCACTCCAATCTTCAAGCTTAACAGCTTGCTTGCTCACTTTCTCAACAGGCTCCAACTCTTTGATATACCCAGCAGTAATATCTCCATGAAGCTCAATGATCAGATCATCATCAGAAGCAATTTCCACAGAAAATGTCTGACCATCAATAGTGGGAGCCCTTCTGAGCTTGTCCATCTCAAAGTTCATAACCAAATCATCTACATTCAGAGCTATGTGTCCCTTCTTCACATCTATGATGGCACCAGCTGTAGCCAAGAAAGAGCATCCTAAGATGAGAGGATCACTAGGCTCTTTGTCATACTTCAACACCACAAAGTCAGTGGGAATCATGAAATCTCCAATCTTGATTGGAATATCCTCCAAGACACCTTCAGGAATCCTTCTGGATCGATCAGCTAAGATAAGAGAGATCATAGTTGGCTTGAAATCTGTCATCCCAAGTCTCACAGCAACAGAATGTCGCATTAAATTGATACTAGAGCCGAGATCGCAAAGAGAGTGACGAAACCGTTCTGCAGAGATAGAGCAATCAAGTACAAAGCTTCCAGGATCTGGTAATTTCTCTGCAACCCTACTCTGAATCATTGCACTCACTTTCTTAGAGACAACCACTTCCTGCTTCCTCTCCTTCTTCCTCTGTGGAGGCTGATTCAACAGAATTGAGCTGACATCCTTGGTTAGCAAAGCTCCTTCCTCAGGGCTCAAACCATTAGTAACCATTCTCTTCATATATCGCTTAATACCAGGAGAAAACTTGACTGTATCAATCAAAGGCATCTCTATCATCACCTTATCCATCATAGCTTTGTATCTAGCTTCTTCAATCTCCTGCTTGGATCTCCTAGGCTTAGGAAAAAGAACCTTAGGCTTATAAGCTTGCTCTGAATCAGATGGTACAACTTGGAGAGAAACCGAAGCTGTTTGTGGGGGGTGTCGATCGATGCTGATGTTGTGTCGATCGACGCTTGATTGAGTTTGCATCAATCGATGCTATTGTGTAGTGTCGATCGATGCTGGCTCAACTAACGTACCTTTGTCTCCTTCCTTCACCAAAATTGCATTACAAGCATGCTTGGGGTTCGACTCTATTCTTCCCGAAAGAAATTTCTCTTGTCTTTTAACAGATCCATCAGTCTGAATCTTCTTAACATGAGTGTTTAATGCATCGAACTTCCCAGTCAGCTCAATGTATACAGAATCAATCTTCCCATTGAAGTCCACTGTTAACTTCTGTTGACCTTCCAAAATCTGCCCAATCATTGATTCCATCTTGCTCTCTGAATTGGGTGGAGGGAGGGGTTGGTAAGAAGAAGAACCATAGTTCCTAGTGAAGTTGTTGTTTGGATTTCCTGTGAATGAATTCTTCTGACCGAATCTCTGATTTTGATACCCAGCTCCATACACATAGTTGACATATTCTTCTGTAATCTCTGGCTTTGGCTCAAAAGTCTCAACATCTTAAGCAAAATGGACAGACTTCTTTCCCACAAGAAGATTATGTACTGTATCCAACTTAGCATTCACTGTAGCAAACTGATTTGAATCATGGCCTTCATGTGCTCTTTTCCGCTCTAGGTCCGCATTCTTAGTACTGTTGCTGGATGCTAGCCTTTCTATCAACTGTTCAGCCTCATTTGGGTATCTTGTCTTGAAGTTCCCATCATTAGCAGCATCCGAAGCCATATGATACCTCCAGTCAATCCCGCTGAAGAAGATACTAATCAACTGCACCTCTGAGAACCCATGATGTGGACAGTCCCTCTGGTATGCTTTGAACCTTACCCAAGCAGCTTTGTAAGATTCAGCAGTTCCTTGTCTAAAGGTGGAGAGCTTAATCCTCAGCTCATCAGACATCGCATCGTCACATAACTAGTTCAAAAACGCTACCTTGATATCATTCCAGGTCTTCAGAGATCCTGGTTTGAGTTGCCTTAGCCAATGAGAAGCTTCACCAGCGAGAGAGTAGGGGAAAAGCTTGCAATAGAGATAGTCATATGTGACTCCATTAGCCTTAATGCTTGTGACTATATCCTCAAAGTGCGGCAGGTTCTGGAATGGCCTTTGTCCGACAAGAGCAAAGTAGGCAGGTTTCAGCTCAAAATCATTCCTTGGAAATGGAGGAGGGACAATTGCGGATCGGTTCTCATAGAACAAGTCTGGTCTGTTGAAGTCCGCAAGAGTCTTGACAAGCTCTCCATTGTTGTCCCGTCTGCCCTGAAGGTTCTGCTGGTTGTTACCATCCAAATCGGCTCCATTCGCACCAGCTCTGGCATTGCATCGATCGACGCCAACATTGCGTCGGTCAATGCCATCTTGGTTGCGTCGATCGATGCCATCATTGCGTCGGTTGATGCAACATGCATTCTCATCGACCACGACGAGTTCTTCCTGAATAACCCGTCCGTCAACATCAAGTTTTTGGCCTTGTTCGTTGCAAACATGACCCTCTTGATCCCTCAAAACTCCAGCCTCATCACGTCTCAATATGATTGTATTGGCCATCTTTGCTGATGATATGCTCAAATTTACCCTAGAGCTACTCTCTCAAATTAAGAGATCACTGCAGTACTTAGGGGTCGAATTCCACAAGGACTCAAGACTACACAATAAATTATAGAGTTTTATAATTATGCTAAACAAATTAAATTGAATTAAAAATAGCAATGCAAAATATTAAATAAAACTGTTGTAAATTCAGAAGATCAAAAAGCTAGGCCTAGGGAATTTCTCAGGAAATTATGAAATACTAAATCAATCAATAAATTAGGATTCAAACAATTAAGAACAGATCAAGAACTCTAAACACTTTTGTAAATTAAATCAGTTCTCACTGCAAATAATATCTAAATTTAAAACCAGAAAATCCAAATCTCTTTGTAAAATTCTAGGTAATAAATCAGCAATAAAAACAGGTTTAGATTGTTCACAAAATTATTAAATCAAAACTCTTTGCAAGAAATAATTTTGCTTATCAAAAGGTTTT
>NC_025699.1:23885085-23902420 GCF_000633955.1 Camelina sativa
ACTAATTCAAATCTCTTTGCAAAAAGTAATTTTGCTCACTAAAGGTTTTTGTTAGGAAAATCAATTATATTCTCATATCAATCAATAATCCTAAGATCTAAATCCAGATGACTAATCAAAGATCTAGCATTAAGAACAACCTATGGTGAAGAACAAGAAAGATAATGAATCCTAAATAAACAGATTTAATAATCCATGAAATCCCTAATGAGAAACCCTAAACCTAACAAGCAGATCTACTCAGACATAATCAATGAAAAACACATCATAGACTGAATAAATTGCATTAAGAAAGAGATTAAAGAAGAAGTAAAGGAGTTATAAATCTTCTCTGAAGGAGTCTTGATTCTTCTCTCCAAAAATTCTCTAAAATCTCTCAGGGTTTTCTCTCAAAAATTGCAGTGAAAAATAAAGCTTAGGTCTAAACAATGATCCATAAATCCTATTTATATTCCTTAACACGTCCAGAGACTAATGATGCAAATATGGAAAAATTTGGGGCAACTTTGTAAATCTTTAAAACTTGTGAAAAAAACTTATGATTCTTCTGTTGGACGATGCATCGATCAACACCATCACTTGCATCAATCGACACCATCACTTTCATCGACCGATGCATATCTCTGAACTTGTCTCCCAACTTCACAGCTTAGCCTCAATGCTTGAATGTGCTCCAAATCCTTTTATTTAGCTCCATTATGCTCTCATCCATGATAAATCCTATAAAGACTCAAAAAGACTCTAAAAGACTCTAAAAACACCAAAAATACTCTATAGATAAGACTTATATCATGGCTAAAAATACCTAAAAACTATAATATATCATTGTCTTGAGTGGTCATTTCCAATTATCGTCTATTGTGGTGAAAACAGTATTCTCGAATAGATCTTGAAGTGATAGTGTTGTATAAAATGAGAACGAGGACAACATAAGAGACTACAACAGTTGCCTTCACAAAACCCTTCGTTTATATTGGTTGAAAATTGTGTTTCAATTCAACAAAGGGAAACATTGGTCAAGCTTGATTCGGGATGTTGTTAGAAATTTAACCTTACTATCATGTGACATATTACAAAAAAATGTCATTATATTTTAATTAATTTAATAATTAAATTTATATTTGAGTTTATAAAATAATTATTTAATAAAATTGTTTAATAGATTCCATTTATTAAGAAATAATAACAAACTATTTAGGGCCATTATAAAACTTAATTTTATTTATAAACTAAGATTAAATACTTGCAACCCTTAAACGAAATATATATTTTAAAACTAAGATACAATATTACTTTTATTTTAAAAATATAAATATTATTTCTAATTTATTAAATATAACATCTTATTGAAATCTAGCAAATCACAAATATTAGTTTTATTCAATATAATATATACAACTAAAAAAAATCAAAAAGTTAAAACGAAATTTTTAAACACGACCACTTCAATACGAGTTTCGTTTATTTTATGGATTTTACCATATATATATAATTCACGGTTTTGAACATTGTATCATGTAACGGGTTGATATCAAAGTATATAAGAAGCTAAGTAAATTAAATGTAAAAAATTATAAAAATTATTGAGTAAATCAAATAAAACTTCTACTACTATTTTATAATTAACAAATTACAGTAAAATTTACGCAAATATTTAACTATGTAGTTAGTATTATATGGACTAACAGTCGTCAAAGAACTATTTTTTGGGATGTACAATTTTTTATAAGTAATAAAAATACATAAATAATTTAAAATGTTTGGCTACGGATCGAATCTCAACGGATTACTAAGGTGCTGCTACGTCAACATACTAATGATTTATAGTAGCTAAACAAATTCTACAGAAAAGTCATGTCACTTTTTGTAACGCCTTGCATATTATTTTTTCTATATTTTATGAGCATTGATTTTGTTTTTTAGATGGATTATTTTTTCATGATTTTTTTTCATAGGTTTCCCAAAAAAATTGTGACCATTACAATGTCTTCATTTTAGATTAAAACTTTAAAGTTGAGTTGCGTAATTAATTTTTTATTTTTCTTTAAGTGAAATTTCATAATATATCTTTGTAGTATATGTTTTTTAGAAAATAATGTTTCAGTTCAATGTTATTTTCTGTTTAGAATTTTATAAATACAATTACATAAATTAGTTTTTTACTTCATCAAACTTATAAGCTTAGTTCCTTTCTAAAACTCAATAACCCATTCTAAATTTTGGAATATGATCATTTTTGAATTAAAATTTGCATAATAACATTAAATGATTATTTTCCATTTATGTTACTTAATTCATTTTTATATAGTTATTATTTTTATTATATACTAAAACAAATTTATATTATTTATTTTATTATTTTAAAATTTAATTAACTTACTTAATTCGTTTTTTTACTATTATTAATATATAAATAATAAATCTGCAATGAATGAATATTTTAAATAGTATTTTTAATACAAAAAAAAAAATATAACATTGCTTAGGTAGATGTTGATGTGGAGAAAGGACAAGAGAGAAAAGTTTTACTTTATATAGACAGATTAGGAAAAAAAATTGGAAATGGAATTACTAACTTTTTTTTAAGCACTATATTATTTTTTGGTGAGCTAACTAATTTTCTCATAAATCAACATATTTAAATATAAATGATTGAAATACACAATAGTAATTATAATTCAAAATAGCTTTTCAAGAACAATATAAATCAATATATATTTTTGGTAGAATATATATATATATATATATATATATAATCAAACTTGGTAGATCCTAAGAGCTAGATACTAAATACACAAGATTTTTTTTTAAAAATATATATAAGCTGTATAATCAATTGCAAATGCATAACATAACTGAGAAGAGCTGAACGAGATTCGTGGCGAAGCAAAATAACGAAATTCATCTCCGCTTTGTTCTGTAAGATCTTTAACTTTTTTTAGCTTCGATCAATTTCTTATGTAAGGTTTCATTTTGATGAAATTAAATTAGGAATCTAGTTAAGTGGATTTCTATTAGATTTGATTTGTGTGTTAAGTGTTTTGTGATGATGTGTTTGGGATGCAATATATACTTTTAATTGATAGATGACGTTTGAGTTCAAAATTCATGTTTAAGGGTACTACCACCAGAGATGGAATTTGTCTCTATGACTTCAATAGATTGTCTTCCGGATGATTTTCTTGTCCAAATCTTGTCCCTCCTTCCTATAGAAGAAGCTGTTTCCACCTCTCTTATGTCCAAGAGGTGGAGGTATCTATTTGTTTTTACTTCCGCTTTGACGATTCCATCTTGGAAATGGTTGCCGAGCTTAATGATTTTGGGTTTCAATTCCACCAAAGGAGAAACGTTTGTCAAGCTTGATTCTGGATAGGGAAATGGACTAAGAGTGGCCAAATAGCTATTTTTTGTGATTTACAGTTTTTTATAACTAATAAAAATGCATAAATAACTTGAAACGTTTTCTTAAAAAAAATTAGAACATAGTTTTCTGAATATTCTCACAAACTACGGATTACTAAGGTGCCGCTACGTCAACATACCAATTAAAGCAATGATTTATGGTGGGTATATTGTGGGAACCTAAACAAATTCTACGGAAAAGTCAGATGATGTGGAAAAGAAATTATAAATTTTCTCCGAAGTTTGGTGGGGAGGACGCGTTTGTGGAATTATTATATCCTAGTTCTTTCATCTTTTTTGTGCAAATCGATTTCATTAAACCGTTCATACCCGGGGTTGGTACATAGTTTTTGAGAGAAAGCTTAGCCAAAACATCAGCTTCTCCATTTTCCTTTCAATCAACAAAAGAGAAACGAATTTTAAATTTTAAGCATACTTAACATGTGTTAAGTATTTAAATTTTACAATTATCTCATAGAATTTCACTAAAATGAAGTTTCCATTTTTATATTTTCTATTTTTTCCACACTTAATAATGTCAACCAAATATTTAGATATCTAAATACTGTATTAGAAAAAATTGAAAATGGAATTACTAACTTTTTTTAAAGTACTATATTATTTTTTGGTGAGCTAACTAATTTTCTCATAAACAAACATATTTTAAAAAAAAATCGAAATACACAATCGTACTTCTAATTAAAAATGGTTTTTAAAAGAACAATATATATATATATATATATATATAATATCATTTTCTGAAAAAGTATATATATATAATTAAACTTGGTAGATCCTAAGAGCTAGATATACTAAATATACACATTTTTGAATATATACAATATAAGCTGTATTATCAATTTGCAAATGCATAATATAATTGAGAAGAGCTGAAAGATTCGTGGCAAGCAATCTAACAAAATCCATGGCCGCTTTGTTCTGTTAGATCTTAACTTTTTTAGCTTCGGTCAATTCTTATGTAAGGTTTCATTTTAATGAATTCAAATTAGGAATCTAGTTAAGTCGATTTCTATTAGATTTGATTAGTGTTTTGTGATGACGTATGGGTTGCAATATATTTTTAATTGGTAGATGACTTTGAAGTTCAAAATTCATGTTTTAGGTTACCACCAAAGATGGAGTTTGTCTCTACGACTTCAATAGACAGTCTTCCGGATGATCTTCTTGTCCAAATGTTGTCCTTCCTTCCCACAAAACAAGCTGCTTCAACTTCTCTTTTGTCCAAGAGGTGGAAGACTCTATTTTCTTTGTGTCATAATCTTGACTGTGACGATTCCATCTTTTTTCACCCCGAGAAGAGTAAACGGAAGGGTTTCAGGCATTTTGTGTATAGAACATTGGATTCGCAAGGCGGTAACCATATAAAGAAGTTCTCACTAAATTTTAATGAAAGACTGTGTATGTGTAAACAAAAGGATTTGAGAGTAGGACATGGCAGGCTTGTTATTGACCGCCGGATATGTAACGCCCTAGAACAAGGTGTCTCTGAGCTTCATCTACGCTTCGAAAATATGCTGCGGCGGGACAGTGATCTCCCAACAAAAGTGTTCACTAGCACAACACTGGTTAAGCTTTCATTAGGAAAACAACTACTCATCCCAAGTTTTCCTTCGGATACATATCTCCCAGCACTAAAGGNTTAGGAAAACAACTACTCATCCCAAGTTTTCCTTCGGATACATATCTTTCAGCACTAAAGATTCTCTTTCTTGATTTCGTTTCGTTTACGGGTGATCAATTCTCTGGTGTGTTTCTTGCTGCTTGCCCTGCACTTGAGGACTTAACCATACTTCAAGACAATTACTCACAAGGAGAGGTCATATCGAGCAAAACCATTAAGAGACTCTCGGTTACCTATAAGCGCGATGTTAAGTTTCATCCCTTGAGCATTAATTCACTTGACATACCAAGTCTTGTGGACCTCTACTACTCTGATTATGCTCGGCTTAAGCCTCTACATTGTAATTTGGATTCACTTTCCAAAGCTACACTGGACCTTACTGTTGCAAGAGATTACAATACATATAAGCTGGTTTACGGGGATGTGACGCCTCTTATTAGTGGGATACGCAACGTCAAGACCCTGCACTTGACCACTTCTGCTGTCCGGGTGTGTTTTGGTATTGTATGATCTCATCATCTTTTGGTTAGAAACAGGGAAAATATTCTTTGTGCGTATATTTCAGGTGATTACAGTGTGCTGCAAACGTGGACTACCAGTCTTCAACAACCTCCTTGAGTTAGTGTTTTTGGGTGAAAAAAAAGGTTTGAGAGTGCTTTTGCCACTTCTGCTAGAGCGTTCTCCAAACCTAAAATTTCTAGTTCTCTCGGTAAGAAGCCAACTCTAAACAAATCGATCTCATGTTACATATACGACTGCTGCATGACATTAAAAGTAGTCTCTGTTATCTTGATGCTTTAGGGTCTGCATCGTTACACATTTAAAGGAAATCGGTTTTTAGGGATTCACATTCCCCCAAATAACCAAATAAAGATGGTGAGTATCAAGGAGCATCAAGGAAATGCAAACGAGCTGCAACACATTAATCATTTCTTGCTCAAAATGAAGCGCCTTGATGTTGTGAAAGTCTATGTTGCACCTACGTTGGATGACCCAAAACAGATGCAACTCACGCAGGATCTGTTGAAACTTTCATACAAGATCAAGATATTTAAACGAGACACGGTATCAGGTACAACCGTTGAGGTGTCCAAACCCAAGCCCAGACTTAAGGAGTTTCTAATTAGGTTTTTGGTGCTTTTCTCTTGTGGATTAGGTTGTTTTTGGTATTTTTTTTTTTACATAGGTTTTAATACACTGCCGAAAACAAAAATAGTTATTGTATTGTAGATTCAAAAATTTCAATTTATTTGGTTTCTAAATTTCCAATTATTTAATTTTGTATTTATCTTATTATATAAAGCTTGATGTCAAAGTTATTCTTAACAAGATCGTGACATGTGTCAAATATATTGATTAGATGTTGACACGTGTCAAATTTTTTTCGTTGTAATATAAACTTATATTGTAAGTAAGTACACAAAACCTTGAAAGAATAATGAACTTAAAAAGAAAAAATTTCAATACGTGATGTGTATTAGTATAGTTTTACATGTTTTATTTTAAAGATAAAAAAAAAATTAAGATTTTAGTAATATGAGAAACCTGAAAAAAAAAATAGAAAAAATCAGTTTGTAGGAATGAATTTTTGGTTAATTGATGAAAATTGACAAAAGTATTACTTATGGAATTATGACATAAAGAAGAATAATATTTAGGATATTTTTGGATTTCCAAATTTTTTGTGGATACTAACTGATTTTTTACTGATTATTTTTATTGTTAAATTTTAAATACTAACCAATATACATATTATCTCATATGATGCTCATATTATTTTTTTTTAATTAAATTTTTAACTCTAATCTATGAAGAAGTGAATTATGGTTTTAAGATGAAATAGATAGTTAAATGTAATTAATAAACTGAATGTCTAACGATGAAATTTATTTTAGATTAAAAAATTTCAAATATTAATATGTATCATTTAAAAAAAATCATTTAATAATATTGGTAATGTTTTTTATGTTTGATTTTATAATTTCAAAACATGTATTTTTGTAATGCATGTGTTAAAACATAAGGTAATTCAAAATAAATTGTAATTTATAGGAATGAATCTTCAGTTATTTGATGAGAATGTCTCTATATCTTTATATATGTTTTTATTTTATAAATTTCACTCATTTAAAATTGATTATGACATACGGTAAAATTAGTACTTATGAGATAACAACATAACAAATATATCTTAAATAATGTTGATTCAATTTTTTTGTGAATTATATTTTGTTAATTTTTATTTGTATTTTCAATTCTTACTAAGATATAGATTTGATATAATGTATTAACTGTGTTTGATATAAAATATTTAGTTCTATGTATTAAGATGAAATGTATAACTAAACTTAAAATATGGTTTATATATTATGATAATATAGACATTAAATTGTACTCCCTGTCCTAAAAGAGTTTTTGGGTAAAAACATAAAGATTAATAAACAATAAATATTATGTCATTTATAAAACTTCAACCAATAAGAAAATATAATGCATAGTTCAAATAGTCATAAATTGTTATATTAATAAAAATTGTACACAAAAAATTAAGAAAATATTATAAATAGAGTAAAAAAACCTTAAAACTCTTATATAATGGAACTGAGAGAGTGTTAAAATGAATATGAGAGGTTCATATTCAAAATCTGAAAACATCTATATTACTACTTAACTATTCTCAATAATTTTTTTCATTTTTACCCGTGTAATAACGCGGGCCTTATCTAGTAAAATGTATAAATCGTGGTGACCTATATATAAGAGTTAATACTTCTTTACCTAAATCTCTTTCTCCCTCTCCACCCCTATTGTCAAAGACCTTAAAGTTGGTAGCATTTTTCAACTCTTCACACTTGCCATATCTCTACTCATTTTAAAGATTGCTTGACACATTTTAACGAATGTTCGATAGTAAAAGGAAATAAAAATTAGCAAATGTGTATCTTTTCAAAACTGCAAAACAAATTTATACTTTTATTCTTATCGATAGATAATTGCCGATTGCAAAATTATCTCATGGATTAATGTATAGAATTATTTAACCATGTAACCTAATGTAGTAGATTAGTCTATGATTCTTATCAATCCAACTTATTGGAGTTGGGTTGAATTATAGACCCATATCACTAAAACATAAGCACTTCGTTTATCTTTCTTTCACTTTTTTTTTTTTTGTTAAAAGGTTTTATCTTTCTTTCACTTAGTACCAAATTTTTCAGAAATTTGGATTCTACTGCATAAATTCAAATATCTTGTTTATGTCTTTTGTTGACTAAATGAGTGGCCAAGTAAAAGTTTAGTTTCATTTGTATTTGATTTTTTTGTTCATTCGTTGAATTTAAGCAATTCCCAAAGGGATTAATAACAATATAAGATTCAACAGTTAATAAGAGAGCAAAAAAAATTAAAGATGGCAAACAGTTTTGGGATTGTCTTCTTGCTTTTGCTGGCTCTCTTGGCCTCTTGGCGCATAAACTGTGTTTTTGCTTCTCCTCGGCTGGAGTTACACCCATTGCGTATCAACGGTCTCTATCTATACTTGTTTTTCCCCGCCTTTTTTTTCTTTTTTCTTTTTCAGTTTCACGTTCTCATTAATGTGTATATGTATATATTTGAAAACAATTAAACAATAGATGAAAAAGTTGAATCTTAAATTTAAGAAGTTTCAAAGGAATTGTAATTTTCCTTATCGGTTTTGTTTGATTATTATTTTGATACCAATTGAAAAGAAATGAAATCGAAACGGTTCAATTGTTGCAACGATTTCGATTTTGGTTCAGTTTGGATCAACAATAAAAAGGATTCTACATTATTTTTAACTAGCATTTTAATCAAAATTTATATGTTTTCTTTCCATTATATATCAAATAGGAGATCAGAGAAGGAAGCTAATACCAGTATCACCATCATGTAGTCTAAAAGGTGGTGGTGGTCGCGGTAGTGGTTGTCGACAAGGTGGTGGTCCTCCGAGACGATAGTTTCACCGCTCGCTGTGATTTGGGATTATCGTCGGTCTACACTAATTATAAATCTGCTTCAGTTCTGCCAATAAGTTGAAGCCTTCCCACAGAGAGATTTAATTAGTATTGTTTTATCAAAAAATTCTTATTTGTTTGATAGTTCATACTTCATAAGCACTAGTCTGCCTATATTGTCCATCTCCTGCATCCGAAAGAAACGTTCCGTAACTGCATCTATACTGTGCTTTTTGTTAGAGCAATACATATCTTCCATTTACATCTTTATCCACCATTAGACTCTTCATGAACATTAACAACATCTTTCTTGCCCCTCCAACTATTGTACTAAAATGGATGCTCATCTAACACCAACTAAAACATATTATTCACAAATTTTAATGACATGGATGCTCATTTACCCTTTCCCCTAAGGCTTGTAATCAACATTTACTTTTAGTAATGTTATTAACAATATATCCCAAAAAAAGTGGGGAGAAAGGCAAAAGAAAAAAAGAGTTAACCAGTAACTCAAAATTTCATTAACTGTCTAGTTGAATCTGTATTTTCGGTAAAAACAATTTCCCAGTCGATATTACTATGCATCGGTCTTTGCCATGATGGAGGAAGTAAAAATGTTTACTAAAAATGAGGGAAATAGAAACAGTTCCCACATCTTTGAATATTTTTGTTGTTTCTTTATATGCTCCTTTTCACTTTTTGTTAGTCTTCTTCTTTACTATCCGACCAAACCTACATAGACATCAGCAGAAACACTTCAAGTTACTACTAAGATACACATTAGTGTAGTTAAAATAAAGCTTTACTAAGTGCAGCATTCTGAAATTAGATGACAAACGTAATTAGACAGGCAATGGAATTCTGAAACCCTTTTTTTGGTTGCTTGCAAAGAAATGCCACAGTTATATAAACTTATATACTGACTAGTTTAGGCTTACCCTAAATGAAGAAGCAGAGCACCCTATACGAACATTTTGCGGTACTGCTTTTTCTCTTCATTGTCTCTAATGGCGAGCTGCACATGTATGGTTACTAACGTCAGCTCAATGACTTTCATGCACGAAGTTAAGTTACTGCAAAAAGAAACTCTTGTGTTGTTTATACGAATACCAACCTTTTTCATAACTGCAGCATATTCTTTCTTGATACCAGCTGTAAGTCAACTCCCACGATCATACACGTACAAAAATGCTAATTGGATTTCTCTTCCAAATCTCAGACATCAATAATGACAAACCATTAATAATAATGAACCACTCACCGTCATTAGGTTCGAATTGAAGAGCTTTCTCAAAGCTTTCAGCAGCAGCATCGACATTATTTAGAGCCATGTATGCCTAACATTACCAAAAAGTGCAGATAAGAAACAGAAACCATCTTCATCTCACGAGATATCCATAATTTTGGTGGCTATGCCTCATTCTAGGTTCTTGAAAACTGTAGAGCATTAAGTTTTTTTAAGTACCTGGCCTTGACGAAACAATGCTTTAACATTGTTATCTTCGTCACGCATCGCAAATTCAGTATCCAACAACGCTCCCTTAGCATCTCCAAATTTGAGTTTGCAGGCCTGCCACAACAGCCAGTTACAATTACAATGATATGACATACAGTTTAAAACACCAGCTATAAAGGGAACCCTAACCAATCAAGTTGGACTATGGAGAAAACATTGGAAATGTAAACAGAGATGAAATCCATAATTCATATGAGCAATGATTAAATCAGTTTTACGTATGTCGCACAAACATAATCTATAAGAATATTATCTTAGAATCCTGCATATGTAAATGTCAACTTACCCTACTTTTTTCTCAAGAAATAATTAAACAGCACAAACCAACATATATGACAGGTCTACAGTATAGCCCACTTCACTTTTAGTTTACATTACATTTTCAAACAGCCTATCATTCTATTGACAATGAAGCTTATCCGCAATATCAATCTCCAAAACAAGGCAGTATACAACATCAGATAGTAACAAGAAATTTAGCTTATCAAAAAGGTAAGAAATATGAACTTACAGCACTATTAGTGAAGATCTGCGACTTTGTCTTGCGCAAGGCAGTACTCGTCTCTGTAAGACCACAGGTAGAGGAGTATGTACAGTATCAATATTCCCTGAGAAACACAGTAAATGGAAAAACAATAGAGAAAGAAAAAGTGATGAACAACCTTCATCAATGCCCTCTTTCTCCCAGCAGATATCCAGATAACGTAAAGCCTTACGGTACTTTCTTAGAGCCATCTTATAGTCTTGTTTCTGAGAGTAAATTTGAGGACAAAATCAGATCAGATTCAAAGAAACAAAAAAACTTGAACATATAATTCGAAACGTTGGGAAGAGCACCTTAAAGTGTTCATTTCCATGAGCCTTGACAAAATCAACAGTCTCCATCCACCAAGACAGCTCAGCTGGGCTTTCATTTAGATCAATAGGCCAGTCAGGGTACACATCACCGTCCTTGAAAAAGTCACAAATCCCATCATCTGCACCCTCGGGGATTTCTCCACAGTCATGAACCACAACATCCTGAGAAGGACAAGACTGTTCCTCTATGCTAACATGTTCGATTGATCGAACAACTCCCATTCCTTTAGTAACCCTTCCAAACACAACATGTTTCCCATCTAAATGAGAAGTCCGAGTGGTTGTGATGAAAAACTGAGAGCCATTAGTGTTGGGACCAGAGTTAGCCATAGAGAGCATCCCTTTCCTCTCATGTTTCAGTTCAAAGTTCTCATCTTCAAACTTCAACCCATAGATAGATTCACCACCTGTACCATCATTTGCTGATATGTCCCCACCTTGTATCATAAACCCCTTGATAACACGATGAAATCGATTCCCCTGACAACAAATTATACCAAATAACATCAGTCATAAGTGTTCAGAACAATTCTATAGTACAATTGCATCCTCAAAGTATTGATCTTTACTTCACACAATACCAATAACAGTAACCTAATTGCAATACTGACACAAACTCAGAAGCTATTAGGCAATACAAGATTAAGGACTTACAGAGAGATTCAAGCAAAGACCCATCAAAACCCAAACCATAAGCATCCAGAAACGTTTCTATAGCACAATTTCATCCTAAAGTTTTGATCTTTCAATCACAACTACCAACTAATCACAATTATAACAAAGTTTTGATCTTTCATAACCCCAAAGACGAATGACCCATCAAAACCTCAAACCCTAAATCACAAAAACACCGAATACCCATTTCTAACATTTCATAAACCCAAAGCAAACAGATAAATAAGAGAGCATATATACACATAGAGAGAAAGAGAGAGAACCTTGTAATGGAGAGGGACACCAGTGTTTGGACCAATACCCTTTTCTCCGGTGCAAAGCAATCGAAAATTCTCAGCGGTTTTCGGGACAACGTCATCGTAAAGCTCGATAACAATCCTTCCTTCAAGCTCACCTCCAATGCTAATGTCCATGAAACACTTTGACCGACCCATTTCTTGTTCTTGCTTTCTTGAAACCGAAACAGAGAGAGAGAGAGAGAGAAAGAATCGGAGGAAGAGACAAAGAACGTTGTGTATCTGTCTTCTTCTCTCAGTGTGGCTTCCGTCTCTAAAAAGACTGTACTGTAGATGGAGACTTGTCTCAACTCTTTTTTAACTCTCAACGCAGAAATCAAAACGACACACTGAGAGAGAAGAAGGAAACCCTATGACCCACTTGCTTCCTCCAACTAATTTTGTCTCTATTTATTTATTTTTATTTCCGTTTTATTTATTTATTACTTGCTGCCAAATTATATAACGTTAAAAAATATATAAATTTATTACTTGCTGCCAAAAACAAAATATTGATAATTAATTTGATACTTGTCCCTTCAGGTACATTCCATATATGGATAGTTGGTGATTATCCCACTATGGCCACTACACAATAAATATTTCGTTTTATTATTGATATTTTTAATTATTTAAGTTATTTACATTATTTTTTATTGTTTTTTATCAGATATTTTAGTTAAGTACATTTTGACATATTTAGATAGATAGACTCAAACGAAGTTTTGATTCCGAAAAAAAAAAAGAAAACGAACTAAATTTTTTATTTTTACAGAAAAAGTTTATTAAAAAATGAATATTTTTTCGACCTACAAATATAATTTTCAATTTGTAGAACAAATTATCTTTATTATACATTTTTTACATGTTATAATCGAAGTTAATTTGAACGAGAAATAAAGATTCAAAATTGATATTCTAAAAATCTTAATTTTTTGTAATTTTAACTTTTTTTCTGGCAAATCCCTTCAAAAAAATAACCAGACTCATATATATATATATATATATACTAGATGAGGACCCACCTGATGTGCGGGTTTTAAGTTTTATAAATTAAATTGAATTTAAAAATATATATATTAAAATTTGTTGTTAGTTATTTATAAATTTTATTTTTGTTATAAGACACTGATTTATATCCATTTACAAATCTTTTATGTATGTTACTATTAAAACTGTGTTTTTTTACACCTAAATATATTCTGTGTTACAAATATATTTTTTATCACCACCTAGAAAATGTCTATATGAATACATTAAGCCAACTATTTTACTTCATTTCTGCATAGTTTTTTAATTACTAAAATTGTTGGCTCAAAAAATATTTTGAATAAAAAGTATATTACATAATATACTAATCAATGATATATCATCAAAATAATATATGACCATCATGGAGAAAATCTCAGCTCCGCTCTCACCCTTTATGGAGAGAACCTTGCGTGCAACCTCCTCCACCATGGAGAGAACCTTGGTTCCGCCTTCCTCCCTTGGAGAGATAACCTTGCGTCCAACCTCCTCCACCTTCCTCCCTTGGGGAGATAACCTTGTGTCCAACCTTCTCCACCATAGAGAGAACCTGACTGTGTCTTCCTTCTATGTGGAGAGAACATGTTCACGCATTTTTGCTATCTCAAAATGGCTTGCTCCGACAACCAATGAAAGTAAAAACATTTTTCTAATGTTACAAAATCTTTTGATAGTAACTAATGTTAAATTTTCTAATGTATTTGTGATAGTAACTATGTAGAAGTGAAAGTAAAATAGTTGGATTAATGTGTTTATATATTACATAATATACTAATCAATAATGTATCATCACAATAATGCATGACCGCCATGGAGAAAACCTCGGCTCCGACCTCATCCCTTATGGTTAGAACATTGCGTCCAACCTGCTCCACCATGGAGAGAACCTTGGCTCCGCCTTCCTCCCTTGGGAGATAACCTTGTGTCCAATCTTCTCCACCATAGAGAGAACCTCGGCTCTGCCCTCCTCCTATGTGGAGAGAAAATGTTCATGTCTTTTGCTATTTCAAAACGGCTTGCTCCGACAACCATTGAAAGTAAAAACCTTTTTCTAACGTCACAATATGTTTTGATAGTAACTACTATTAAATTTCGCAATGTATTCGTGGAAATGTCTTTGACACACAATGATGTAGTCTCTGTCTCTGTAACGCCTAAACCGCCACCTTTCTTAGTGAGCCCATGTCCACTCTCAGTCTATGGCCCAACTTCCTAAGTGGGCCTTACATCTATTCTCGGCATGTGGACCCACCCATATTTGATGGCAGGTTTGTTACGTCTTGAAGGCTTTAAAAACTTGTTTACCGACCCTACAAATCAACAAATGATCTTTTCCTGTGTTTTGTCCTCACTCGCACAGTTCTGACAATCACTTCCAGGAAGGTCACCCATCATGAAGTTCTCTCAGGACCCTTGACCCAAAAAATTAGTGCATTTTGGTGACATATGTGGTCATATCAATTCTTTTAAACCTTTCCGCAAACCAGGGTATCAGAGTCTTTGAGATCCTATGGATCTATCAACAACGATTTATGTTTTTCTAATCTATCTATCTATGTTTGTTGTAAGCTTGTGTTTGATTAACTTATTTTATCCATCTATTAGGTTGATGAGCTTTTACTCTTTATCTCCATTTGGGATTGAGTGAAAATAATGGTAACAATTATGTTTGCAAAAATAAGAAAGGTTTGTGACCAACCAATCAAGGTTGAGAAATTAGAAGAAAATTAATTTGGCATAATTAAAGAAACAATAAAAAATTATAAGCATGGTAATATATCCCAAATAATTCAAAGATGAAAATTAAAATTAAATAAAACAATCTAAAAATACTACAATAAATTATAAAATACAGTATTACGAAAAGAAGACGCATATATTAATCTTTTTTTTAGGTCAACATATTATTCTTACATATTCCCAACTAGAAAAGGAGAAAGTAGGAGAAAATTTGGTTTAAAAAAGTAAGAAAATTTTACCTTTCCATTTAAAAAAATTTCCCAATTAAACAAAGTTGAAAGCAATGTTTTTGAACAAATTATTTAAATATAAGATGATCTATGTTTATATAGAGTGAGTATTTACAAAATTCAGAATTAATAATTAACTGTATATTTTCTTTAATCCCTTTTTCTATATTTTTTTGTAGAATTAATAACTTAAAAATTAAAAATAAGTAAATAATATTATAATTTCGAATTTTATAATTATTTTAAAAATTTTGTATTTTTTATAAATTCTGTAAGTTTTGATAATTATCTTTTTCTATTATTAATATTTTTTTAAACAAAATATTTTATTTTTATTTTAATCAAATTCTTCTTATTAAATATTAATTTTTACACATGTCAAAATCTGAGATTGATAACTTGACACATGTCAAAATCTTGTTAATGGCTAACTTTCAAAACCCAACTTTATATAATAAGATACATATTGTATCTTGAGTTCTTTAGAATCTTCTTTGTAAATGCTTTATAAGATTATATATTTACATTTCTATGTTAAAATAGAAGTTAATTTGAATGAAAAATAAAAATTTAAAGTGGATAGTTTATATTTATAAAATAATATATTTATATTTTTTGTAAAGATTGTATATATTTATTTAAACACCTAAGAATAACATTAAATTAACATCTTTAATAATTTTGTAACGCCTGTTAACAATTGTTAAATTATAAGGTTTTTCAAACATACCACTTTTCCTATGTCATTTTTTTTAAAATACCCTTTCATGTTGTTCATTGTCAAAAATACAATTTTTTCTATGTATAAACAACTAAATTCTAAGTCTTAAATTCCAAATACTAAACCTTAACCCCTCAAAACTATATCTTAAATGTAAAAATTAATTTAACATATTGTAATTTTGAAAAAGGGTAAAAAATACAAATGTTAAAAAAGGGTATTTTTGAAAAAGGTATCCCAAAAGAAATATTTTTAACAAATTCTCAATATAATTTTCAATGTTTTGAATTTGTAGAACAAATTCTCTATATTATATATTTTTACATGTGATAATCGAAATTAATTTGAATGAGAAATTAGGATTCAAAATGGATATTTTTAAAATCTTAATTTTTTGTAATTTTAACTCTCTTTTTTTTTTTGGCAAATCCCTTCACCAAAATAACCAGATATATATATTGTATCTTGAGTTCTTTAGAATCTTCTTTGTAAAGGCTTTATAAGATTATATATTTTGTTAAAGTAGAAGTTAATTTGAATGAAAAATAAAAATTCAAAGTGGATAGAAGTTTGTATTTATATTTACATGTTAAAAGACCTAATATATTTACATTCTTTTTGCAAAGATTGTATATATTTATTTAAACACCTAAGATTAACATTTAATTAACATCTTTAATGATTATGTAACACCTTTAACAGTTGTTAAATTATAACTTCAAATTCACCAACAATTCAAATATAAGGTCTTTTTATAGAAATTATAATGAGATTTTTTTTTTCTAACCAAAAAAGTTTGGTATTAAACGTCCATATAAAAATTAGATAGGATATCTTTTAGGTTTCTCCCCTAAAAATTGAAACGACCGACCTTTTTTTTTTAATAAATAAATAATAAATATATTATAATAAAATAAACTACAGCTAGTGGTCCCATACCCACTAGCCACCTAACCACCAACACATTCAACAGCGGAAACATAATCAATATCCAATAATAAACCAATATTATGACAAATGCAATATCTGAATACCAAACAACAAGAAACAAGGAACCAGCAACCTAGCAATGTTTCTAATGACCCAACTCTAGCAACCTAGCAATGCCAGACAACATCCAATCGAGTCCCTAGAACATCCTCCTCTTCATTGCCTTGATTCCACGATCACACTTTGCCTTTACCTGCACCACAAACACAAATTGAGATGCATGAGTATTTGATAAACACTCAGTGAGGCAATCCTCCCATCTACTGGGCTATACACACAA
>NC_025699.1:23904547-23907303 GCF_000633955.1 Camelina sativa
TGGCTAAACAGCCCGCCACAAAGGCCATCTGTCCCGAAGGACCGTCACAAAGACACTCTGGCTAAACAGCCCGCCACAATGGCCAAACAAATGTCCTAAAAAGGACCGCCACCAAGGCCACACAAATGTCCTAAAGAGGACCGTCACAAAGACACTCTGGCTGAAAAGCCCGTCACAAAGACCACACATTGTCTAAAAGACCGCCGCACATGGCACATTGACTCAAAAGTCTGCCACTAAGGCCACACACAAGCCCCCTTTAAGGCTCTCTACCTCTAAAATGGACAAATTCTAACTCCCATAAAACTTTCCATATATAGCACTTTCCATTTTTGGAAACTTCCCTTCACAACCCTGCCTCACGGAAACTTTGTACCCCAAACACCACCTCATCTTGTTACTGAGTCGCACAACCAACCACCCCAAGCGACCGAGTAACAAGAGAGATGGGCTGGAATACTCCATTTTCGCTCCAGCCACGGATTACAGATGGGACCAGGCTAAACAAGCTCAAGTCGCGGCTTGCTTCTCATACCACTTCTTGAACCTTGCCTTCATCTTTGCCTCAGGCTCCCAAGTCTGCTCCTCAACACCATCACAGTCCCACAGGACTCTCATCAAAGGAATCTTCTTCTTCCGAAGTTCCTTGATCCTCCTCTCGAGAACCCTCACTGGTCTCGCCTCCAAAGTCATGTTAGGCTGAAGATCCTCAGGAATCTTAGCCAACACCTCCTCTCCCTCACGGAGACACTTCCGCAACATAGACACATGGAAAACCTTATGGAATGCACGCATCACCTCAGGTAACTCCAATCTATATGCCACTGGTCCAACCCGCTCAATCACTCTGAATGGACCCATATACCTCGGACTCAACTTAGTCTCTGACAATGACCTGTTCGGACCCCGCAACATGGCCATCTTGAGGTACACTCTGTCTCCTACCTGAAACTCAAGATCTCTCCTCCTCCTATCTGCATAACTCCTCTGCCTATCCTGAGCCTCCTTCATGTTCAGCTTGAGAACCCGAATCTTCTCTGAGGTCTCCTGAACAAAACTAGCACCAAACATGCTCCTCTCCCCCACCTGAGTCCAGCATAATGGTGTACGACATGGCCTCCCATACAAAGCATCATAAGGAGCCATCTTAATACTCACCTGATAGCTGTTGTTGTAAGCAAACTCTACCAGGTTCAGGTGATCTGCCCAATGGCCACCCCAATCCAACACACACATCCTCAGCAGATCCTCCAGCGTCTGGATCGTCCTCTCAGACTGTCCATCTGTCTGGGGATGATAAGCTGTACTCATATGCACCTTAGTGCCCATCTTTGCCTGAAATGCCTTCCAGAACACCGAAGTGAACTTAGAATCTCAGTCAGACACAATACTCGCTGGCACCCCATGCAATCTGACTATCTCCCTCACATACTTCTTAGCCAAGACCGCTGCTCCATCAGTCTTCTTAATGGCCAGAAAATGTGCTGACTTAGTCAACCGGTCCACAATGACCCAAATAGCAATAAAGGTCCGTGAAACTGGCAATCCTACCACAAAATCCATCGTGATCATATCCCACTTCCACTCTGGAATGGATAGACTCTTTAGTAATCCGCTTAGAACCTGATGCTCAGCCTTCACCAGCTGACGCACATCGCACCTCGCTACCCAACTAGCTACAACCTTCTTCATCCCGACCTAATGATAGTACCTCTTGAGATCACGGTACATCTTAGTCGCTCCTGGATGAATAGAAAAAAATGCTCGCATGAGCCTCCTTTAAGATCTCCTATCTCAAATCCTCATCCTTGGGCACACAAATCCGACCGCGCACCAAGATACTACCATCAGATGAGACCTGATACTCTGAATCAATATCCTTAGAGACATTCACCATCCCCAAATCCTTCTCCTGCGCCAACCGCACCCTGCTCAAAAGATCCGCTCTATCAGCCGCCTCCAAACCCAACAGTTCTCGAGAAACCGCACACAAGCTCAACACACTGATCTCTCCTACTAGAGACTTCATCTCCTGCTCCTGTAGTAACCTGCCAAACCAAGGAAACTCCTGAACTCCGTGACATTCTGCAGTCTAGGCCAATCCCTTATAGCCTGAATCTTCTCCGGATCTACAGAAACCCCCTCTGCAGAAACAATGTGACCCAGAAACCCATCTCACGCTGCCATAAACTACACTTGCTCAACTTAGCAAACAACTTCTGCTCCCGCAGCTTTTCCATAACTGCCCTCAAATGCACTGCATGCTCTTCAGGACTATTAGAATAACCCAGTATATCCTCGATGAAAATGATGACAGATACATCCAGAAACTCCTGAAACACACTGTTCATCAATCTCATAAACGCTGCTAGCGCGTGAGTCAACCCGAAAGGCATCACCACAAACTCACAATTCCCATACCTCATCCTGAAAGCAGTCTTCCTCACATCTACCTCATCTATTGGTATCCGATGATAACCCGACGCCAGATCTACCTTAGAGAACCAAGTAGCACCCCTCAACTGATCCAACAACTCATCAATCTTGGGAAGAGGGTACTTGTTCTTCACAGTAACCCGGTTTAAACCCATTAATCTATACACAAGCGGAGACTTCCGTCCTTCTTTTTAACAAAACAACACCGGTGCTCTCCACGGAAATACACTAGAACGTATGAATCCCTTACTCAACAAATCCTCTAGCTGCTTCTTACTCAACAAATCCTCTAGCTGCTTCTTCAGCTCTGCCAAACAAAC
>NC_025699.1:23909950-23915849 GCF_000633955.1 Camelina sativa
AATCTAGAGATCTTAGCTTAGATAAGCCATGGTCATGCACTCACCTCTTTCAAGAAGATTCTGACCAACAAGAACGAATTCCCTCACTCCTAGCAAGCTTCTAACACCTTCCCAGCCTTAGATCTCCCAAGAACAGCAAGGAATCTCTCAAACTCTTCCCAAAAGCTCAAGAACACTTTTCTCTCTTTCTTTTTCTCTAAAAGCGGCCAAATAACACAAAAACACGACCCTAGGTCGTTTTCCCCCTTTTACAACTCGATTTAGGGATTCCCTAAACCAACCACGCAAACCGGACAATTAAAATTGAACCGACTAAACCGGCCACAGCTGGTGTCGATCGATGCCTCACTAGAAGGTGTCGATCGATGCCTCACTAGAAGGTGTCGATCGACACCTTTACCAAATTACCAAAAATTGGTTTGCGGGTGTTACAAAAATTTAACATGGTTAATGAATTTTGTAACGTATGTTAAAGTATGTAAATATATATATTAGATTTTGAGATATCTTTTACTCAATTTTGCCGATTTTTAACAAGATTTTAATTAACGCACACTATATATACGTGTAGTTGTGATTAGAGCACTTCTATACGACGTCCTATAGCCATTAGATCAATTTTTACTAGGAACATTGTAAGGCTAATACAAATCCACGTCTGCACAAAAGCCGTTCACAAAATCTTGTTCATAATTGTAAAATGTAATATATATTTACATATGTTTACATATGTTTACATGTGACTTATATTGGGCGGTGAAAGGTAAAAATATATATTTACATATGTTTACATGTGACATTAGTCAGTTAGATTGTGACATGTATCCATTTCTTCTAATTTATTTAGCATGAATATTAATTAATTAATAATGAATTTAAATATTATTAGTTATTGAACATTAAAGGATGTTCTCAATCAAACATTTTAAGTAATTTTTGTAAAAATAAGAAATCATATGTTATTTAATTATGAATTATAAAATGTTTAATGATATCTAATATTACTGAACTATTGATTTGAAAATCATTTAAAAATAATAAATCATATGTTATGTCTAGCTAACTACTAATATTTTGCATGATTTTATCTCAAACTATTACTTGATATAGGTTAGTTCATTTTTGTTTCAACCAAGGATTAATTTTAGATTAAATTATTGTTCGACATTAGTGTTTTACTTTAATTTTTGTAAGATATTATGGTTCTATAGAGTTAATGATTTCATAGGTTTTGTGCTACTTATAGATTTACGAACAAAGAAGATGAAGATTACAAATATGTTTAAGAGGAGATAAAAAAAAAATGAAGTGGAGTTTGTTTGAAATTGAATGCACACAATTTTGGATATTTTTTGTAAAGTTATGAAATATCACTATTTAGGATATTTAGGGTGCTTGAGAAAATATGAATTTAAACAGTATCGACTTGAATCATCACCACACTACCAACATCTAGGTAGTCCTCTCGATACATGCCGGAGACAAGATTCGCCATTTTTCCGACAGGAGAAACAAATGAAGAGTGAGACAGTGAGGCAGTGAGACAATGAGGCAGAGAGATCTTAGGGTTTAGAAGGCACATATGAGAGATTTGCTTTTGCAAGATTACACTAAAATATTCAACACATAAAATTATTAGTCAAATTTATAAACAATAAAAATTATATTGGGGGTTTACAAGTTCAAATCATTAAATTGTATTCTCATCATTGTGACACGAACAATAAAAAATGAATGTTTTCCATATGTCATCAGACTCGGAAGATCAAAGAAATTTGAACTAAAAAACACACAGCTTTTTTTCCATATCATCAGATGATGAGAAGGAGATATATAGAAAAAACAAAAAAAAAACAAAAGCATAATCAAAATTAGGCTAATTAGCTTAATGTCAATGCAGTGGGATCCTCACTATCTTTGACATGTTTGTAAATGGTTGCAACACCTTAATAAGCCTAGGATGTTTATCATTTCAGGATGGAAACTTATTTCCAAAACATCATGTTTGTCATTTCTTGTGCACAATGCGATACAATTTTGCACATCCAAGCAACCCGATACCAAGAGAAGGAGAAATCAAGTTTAAGATCAGGGAAACCACGTATTGTATCACCATACCCATCTTTGTGAATCTTATGAGTTTTCCATGCATAATTCCAAATTTCCATCATTTAACATTTTTGCTATGCTTGAGACACGATTTGCTATGGGAAATTATGAAACTGAGAACACAGAAAGAAAGGTGAAGAGAGCACGAAAACATTTTTGCTAATTCTTATTTTATCATTCGGTAACATAATCTTTTAGTGAACCACATGGTGGTGGGCTAGTGGTTCCCATCTGGTTGGAAGAGTTGCCCTGTTGGTCCAGGCCAGGGATCAATTCTTTCCAGATGCGGAATTGTTACTCATTTATTATGTGGCCACATGGATATGGGCCCTTGCTTACGGCCACATGGATATGGGCCCTTGCTTACGGCCCATTTGAATACCCGGAGAGAGGGTCTATCCGTGGGCTGCACCTTCCCCAGGGATTAGTCTCGGGCCCCTCCATAGGCCTGGGGATTTACCCTGAGTTATCAAAANAAAAAAAAAAAAAAAAAAAAACATAATCTTTTAGTGTAAGAATTTATTTTACAAATTAAGTCATCACATTCATTAGCACCAAAATTAATGATTGAAACATTCAAAATAATTAATAACTAGGAGATATCCCGTGCTGTACAACACGGGTCAATATATTTTCTAAAAATAATAATATGATAACAATAAACTTATTGTTATATTTATTTTAAAAAATTATTTTGTTTGTGATAGTATTTATTCTTAATATATATCTTTTTGAATATTAATTATTTTAGAATATTATAGTTTTTAATTGTTTGATGTATAATACAGTTTTATATTGGTTGTTTGTATTATTTGTATCATTATTTTGTGAAATATTTTGAAGTAGCAATTAGAATATTGTAATTGTGAGTAAATAAAATTTATGAATTTATCTGCCACATAAATTTAGTTTTACCAATCCGCCAATGTGAAAAATTAAAATATATATTTTTTGTTCACAGAATCTTATATGATATGAGAAGGTTTTTTCTAACTCTTACTCACATTGCGACATTTGGCATTCTCTTTTAGTGACACCTATCATCTAACATTTACTAATAAATTAATTGATACATCTGTTTTACGCATTTTTTTTGCAGTTTATTAAATTTGTCTTTCATCCTTTAAAGTGAAAAAATACACACTATTTTATAATAAAAGAAAATATCATAATAAAAGCCATATCTTGGATGAGAAATGAAATAGTTTAAATACATAATTATGATTATGCTTTTATGTAATTTTATAAACCTTAATTATTACACATTTTAAAATCATATAATGTTTTCTTTTGTTAATTGAGTAGGCAATATATAAAGTTAGTCAATTCCACTAAAATCCATAATCCCCAAATTTGTAACTGTCAATAAAATATTTTGAACCTAAGAATAACATCTATCTAACATTCAAATAGTGTACGTATATATAGCCATAGGTAGACATTTACTTAAATACTTGGACTCAAATTTACTCTCAAATTCTAGACTTGTTCTAACGTATCATCATCGCTGGAAGAGGAAAACATATCGTCAAGTTTCTTGATATGATGGTACTCTTCTCCAATCCTCGATGATCAAATAGAGGTTTGATGTCTAGCAAGGGGTCCTTATAATTAATCAAAATATATTTACTCTTTTTCTCCATAATCAAGATATATTTCATGTGTTCTGTAGTACACAGATGCGAAGAAGAGTGAAAACATGGCCAAGTCTTTTCCAACTTTTATAGTTACGTAGACGCATTTTATTTTTGGTAGAATAGTTACATAGATGCATTGATAAGGTACATTTTGTAAAATAATATTTTCCTACTAAACAATATATTTTCCTCACTAAAATCTACTCTGGCCCATCCATTCCTTATTAATCCATTTTCTAGAGAAAAACTATGTTGCACAAAAAAACAAATTTTAGGTTTTCTATATACTTTAAACTAGAATTTGAACCCGCGCACGCGCGGGATTTTAATTTAAAATATTTTTTTATCAATATAAATTCTTGAGCTCAAATAATATTTTAATTTAAAATATTTTTTTATCAATATAAATTCTTGAGCTCAAATAATATATTGAAACTTTTAAGTAGAAATCTATATAAACACTAAACTTACTTTACAAAGTAACATACAACATATATATTATTGAAGATAATGTTTATTTGTTATATTTATTTGCGAGGCATTTTAATTTAAATATTTTTAGGAATAAGGATCATTATATATATATATAATTAATCATTTGAAATTTAAAAGATAAATCCAAATAAAAGTCATACTTATTTTACTAATCTATATATAATATATATATTGTCTAGTGTCGCAATAACATTTTTCTGGTAAATCAATAATATATCACGTAGTAACAAAAAATGACTTAAGAATCTCCCTCAAAGAGTGCATTCCATATTTATATCCAATGAAAACACCATTTTAAAATTTCTAACGCCAAAGGTCGATCATTGACCTAATTATAGAGATCAATTAAACATATTGATATTCCATATTAAATGCAAATATACAAAGTTTCATGAACATTTTTAATATTATGTCGCTACAACGGAGTTATCCAAATGCATCACCTGTCATAATAGAATTTCCGACCAAGTCAAAAATGCTTAAATAGTGAAATGATTAAACCCGACATCCGTTCACTAATCCAAGTTACATATACATCTAAAACTCTCATATGTTATTTTCAGATGTTAATTTTGTGATGCAACCTCAGCTTCGTCTTCTAGAAGAAACATGGTGTACTTTAATAATATGTTATTTTTGGCAATGTTTTTGGTTAAAAGCATTTTGTAACATCCGTGTTCCGGGATTACATTTTGGGCTGTGTTGATTAAACCAAATGAGTGGATTTTAATTAATTTTGGTTTAATTATTGGTTTAATTATCGGTTTAATTAAATCCTGGTTTAACCTAATTAAACCAAAGACCCCTAATTTTCTCCTCTTGTTGTCGACACCTACTCTCCTTTTATGCTACTGTCGACATTGTAATCAGAAAAAGAGAGAGAGAGAGCCTTGGTAGAGTTGGTTTGAAAGAGAAAGAGAAAGACATCAACAAAGCTTTGTCTTAGTGAGAAGGAGAAGGGAGCAAAATCATTAGGGTTTGGGAGAAAACAGTTTCGACATATCAAATCATTCTCAAAGGTAATGAAATTTGGTAGGTTTATTCCCAAGTCTTTCATCGGCATTCGCCTTTTTACAGAAGTAGATTTGGATTTAAACTCAGTTGCGTGAGACACATTTTCTCAGACGCGAGTTGGAACCATCGGGGATTGTAACTGAGATCGTGGTCTCGTCTGGTTCCTGATCGGCACGAGATTTTGTGGGAAGCTTCGTCACGTCTAGGGCTAGCTGTTCACCGGAGGGATTTAATAGTTAACGGTTGGTTTTTATTTTAGGGTTTCGTCTTTGAGACTGTTATTTTCTGATGTTTCTGTCCAGTTTGCTATAAGTCGTTTTTGGTTGTGAGGCTTGTTGTAGGGAATTCTGGGCTGTTTCATACATTAGGAGAGTCTCAACGGGTTGTATTCGTTGTTATAATCAGTTTGATAAGGTGAGTGTGTGACCATGAGCTTATCTAAGCGATTGGGTTGTATAACTTGTTTTGTGTGAAGTTGTGTAGGTGTGATGAATGTGTTATTGGATGTTCTGTTCAATGGCTGGTTTGTTATGTTTTATTTGTGGTTGTACTCTTGATTTGCTTGTGTGTATAGCTCGTAGATGGGAAGATCGTCTCACTGGGTATTTCTGGTAATACTCACGCATCTCATTGTGTTTGTGGTG
>NC_025699.1:23916728-23920625 GCF_000633955.1 Camelina sativa
AACGGGTCAGGTCGTTTCAATTTGGTATCAGAGCCTTTACGGTTCTAGGATGGTTTAGAGTGGTTTAGGGAAATTTGATTGGTTGAATTATTTTCCTATTGTTGGATGCATGATGTTGTGTGATCGAATTGATTATGAGTAGTTAGTCAATTTGCATGTGGTATGGAGTCCTAGTATCATCCTCTTCGAGCCTTCAATGAGATTCCACGGTAAGTTGTGAGTTTGTATACGGTTTTGAATTGTTTGCTTAGTCTTTTGTTCATGGTAGTGCAGATGGTTAGAGAGGGTGTTGTTGCTGGTCGTGGTCGTGGACGCGGACGTGGACGTGGTCGTGGTCGCGGATGTGGTCGTGGTCGCGGACATGGTCGTGGTAGGGGCAGAGTCCCAGAGGTTAGTGAGACCGAGAACCAGAGTGTGACAGTTGAGGGTGCGGGCAAGTCGCAGGGTGTTCCGGGGGATTCTGTGAGTGTGGCCGGAGGGGGCGGTGTTGATGCTCCAGTGGCCGGTGGTGATAGGGTCCCGGGTGTGGGAGTCCCAGTGGGTGGAGTCCCTGGTGCAGACTTTGCGGCTATGCTAGCATAGTTGTTGGAGCGGTTGCCACCAGTGGTACCGGGGCAGGCAGGTAGTGCCACCAGCGGTGGCGGAGGAGCGGCAGCCAGTGGCTGCGGATGTGGGAGCACATGGACGTTATTTGTCTATGCTCAAGGAGATGAAGGATCTGTTCACTGAGAGGTTTTCGGGTGGTACAGATCCTACTGTAGCGGATGCGTGGAGGACGAGTGTGGAACGTAACTTCCATATTCTGAGATGTCCTGAGGAGTTTTGGGTGGACATAGGGGTCTACTATTTGAGTGGTGATGCTGAGTTGTGGTGGAGATCAGTGGCTGCTAGGAGAGTGCAGCGGGAGATGACTTGGGCTGACTTCGTCTTGGTGTTCAACCGCAAGTATTTTCCTAGAGAGGCATTGGATCGGTTGGAGGTGCTGTTCCTCCAGTTGTCTCAGGGGACACGGTCAGTGCGGGAGCTGGATTTGGAGTTCAGTCGACTTCTTTGTTATGGGGGTCGGGCTTTGGAGTCTGAGGAGGCTCAGATCAGGAGGTTTTTGAGGGCTCTTCGTGATGATTTGAGAGTCCATTGTAGAGGACGTAGTTATGCTACGCGTGCAGAGCTGGTTGAGACTGCAGCAGAGATTGAGCAGGATATCCGGGCACAGGCAGTAGCGGTTAGCCCAGCAGTTCAGACGAGTGAGACTCAACCGAAGCAGGGACAAAAGAGGAAATTGGAGGGCACGTCAAGGGCGAGCCAGGGTGGTCGAGGATGCTTTGGATGCGGAAGTAGGGATCACAAACTGGCAACTTGTCCCAAGAGGTACGGTCCGCAGAGGGATCTTCGGGTGTGCTTTCACTGTGGGGAGGTGGGGCATGTAAAGCCTCGCTGTCCTAAGTTGCAGGCGTTGGCGGTGGCGGTAGCTCAACCAGGGGTACAGCCGGGAGCGCAGACGGGAGGAGCACCGTGAGTTTACACGACTAGGATGACTGGAAGACCGAGTAGCAGAACTGGAGCTTATTTTTTATTTTTTTTGGTTGTTTCATTTTTCATTATTTTGGATACCACGAACAATTGTTGCACTTTGAGGTTTTATTGAGATGAGTTTCTTTTATGGAATTTTTGACTCGTGTGTCGAGTGGTAAGGAAATAGCTCGGGAATTCTATAAATGGAAAGTTTGCATAAATAGAAGATTGCTATAAATGGAAAGTTTTCATAAATAGAAGGTTACTATAAATGGAAGGTTTTTAAAAATGGAAAGTTTTTATGGGAGTTAGAACTTTGTTATTTTGAAAAAGTGTATGGGAACTACTTTGAGTGTAGGGTGTTCCAGTGTGACCGGATGGTGGTCATGGTGTTTTTTGGAAAGAAGTAGATGAAGGTTTGTAAGACATTGCGTTGTTTTACGTGGACCGTGGAAGTGTCAGGAAGTGCTGAGAGACGTCAAGGCTTGTTTGCTCTAGGAACGGTGGGTTTTGAACAACTCATAAGGAGATGGTGGTTCTCCTGAGGGGATGGTGGTTCCCCTGTATACCGATAGCTTGAGGGGTGGTGGGCCCTGAGAGCGGCAGAGGAGATGGTGGTTCTCCTGAGGGGATGGTGGTTCCCCTGGTACCGAGATCTCGAGGGTAACGACCTAAGACTGAGACGGTATGGCTCGAGGACGGTTGTCCGAGAGTGAGATCGGTATGGCTCAAAGGTGTTTACCTGAGAGTAGATGAGTTGGGAGAAAATGATGTCTACGGCGTGTGATTAAGCACAATGATTGAATGTGGATTTCGGGGTTGATGGTGGTTCAATCTCGGGTTTAGTGTTGACCAGTGGGGTCAGGAATTTGTTTGACCGGTGGGGTCAGAATTGTGTGGATCAGTGGGTTCTAGATTATGTAGACCAGCATGGTCGGGATGGTGTTGACCAGTGGGGTCGGGATGGTGTTGGCCGGTGGGGTCGGAATTGAATGACCAGTGGGTTCAGGGTGGTTTAGACCAGTGGTGTCCTTGTTACGGCAGACCAAATGGTTGGATGGTACAAACCGTTGCGATGGTGATTTGGTGAGTTTGCGGATGAGTGGCGGTGTGTTCAGATTCAAGGACGAATCTTCTGTTAGAGGGGGAGAATTGTAACATCCGTGTTCCGGGATTGCATTTTGGGCTGTGTTGATTAAACCAAATGAGTGGATTTTAATCAATTTTGGTTTAATTATTGGTTTAATTATCGGTTTAATTAAATCCTGGTTTAACCTAATTAAACCAAAGACCCCTAATTTTCTCCTCTTATTGTCGACGCCTACTCTCCTTTTGTGCTACTGTCGACATTGTAATCAGAAAAAGAGAGAGAGAGAGCCTTGGTAGAGTTGGTTTGAAAGAGAAAGAGAAAGACATCAACAAAGCTTTGTCTTAGTGAGAAGGAGAAGGGAACAAAATCATTAGGGTTTGGGAGGAAACAGTTTCGACATATCAAATCATTCTCAAAGGTAATGAAATTTGGTAGGTTTATTCCCAAGTCTTTCATCGGCATTCCCCTTTTTACAGAAGTAGATTTGGATTTAAACTCGATGAGTTATTGGCAGTTTCGTGAGACACGTTTTCTCAGACGCGAGTTGGAACCATCGGGGATTGTAACTGTGATCGTGGTCTCGTCTGGTTCCTGATCGGTACAAGATTTTGTGGGAAATTTCGTGACGTCTAGGGCTAGCTGTTCACCGGAGGGATTGAATAGTTAACGGTTGGTTTTTATTTTAGGGTTTCGTCTTTGAGACTGTTATTTTCTGATGTTTCTGTCCAGTTTTTGCTATAAGTCGTTTTTGGTTGTGTGGCTTGTTGTAGGGAATTGATGGGCTGTTTCAGACGTTAGGAGAGTCTCAACGGGTTGTATTCATTGTTATAATCAGTTTGATAAGGTGAGTGCGTGACCATGAGCTTATCTAAGCGATTGGGTTGTATAATTTGTTTTGTGTGAAGTTGTGTAGGTGTGATGAATGTGTTATTGGATGTTCTGTTCAATGGCTGGTTTGTTATGTTTTATTTGTGGTTGTACTCTTGATTTGCTTGTGTGTATAGCTCGTAGATGGGAGGATCGTCTCACTGGGTATTTCTGGTAATACTCACGCATCTCATTGTGTTTGTGGTGAAGGTAATGTGTAGCGTGGAATCATGGCGATGAGGAGGAGGATGATCTAGGGTCTCGTTTGTGTGATGTTGGTTATATTATTTATGTTGGAACCTTGGTTAGAGTTATGTTAGGTTGCTGGATAGATTGGATAGGAATGTTATTGTATTGATGATGTATCGTTTCTGTATTATTGGTATGTTTCCGCTGTGCATATTGGTTGTTATTGGTTTAATGAGGAA
>NC_025699.1:23922047-23990349 GCF_000633955.1 Camelina sativa
ATGAGGAGGAGGATGATCTAGGGTCTCGTTTGTGTGATGTTGGTTATATTATTTATGTTGAAACCTTGGTTAGAGTTATGTTAGGTTGCTGGATAGATTGAATAGGAATGTTATTGTATTGATGATGTATCGTTTCTGTATTATTGGTATGTTTCCGCTGTGAATATTGGTTGTTATTGGTTTAATGAGGAATTGTGGTTTGGGTGGTTTAATTAAGTAGTATGGGATGCTTAATTATATGTTGTATTTATTATTAAAAAAAAAAACGGGTCAGGTCGTTTTACATTTGATCATAAATTAATAAAATCTCAAGCCTGTTTTATATATATATATTTTTTTATCATGTTATAGAACTGTAGCTCCGGTTGATAATATGCATTCTGAGATATGCTATACATGTCACTTTTTTGTAACGACTTACATATCATTTTTCTATATTTTGTGACTATTGATTTTGTGTTTTTTAGATGGATTAATCTTTTTCATAGTTTTTCCAAAAAAAAATGGTGACCCTTACAATGTCTTTGTTTTAGATCAAACCTTTTAAGTTGAGTTGAGTAATTAATCTTTTATTTTTCTATAAGTGAAATTGTTCCTTAGAAACTAAAATGTTCATTTATTTAAAACATTTGGGTTTAATTTGGGTTTTTTAAGTGTTATGAATGAATATATTAGAAGCTGCATAGTGGATTAGTGTTTAGGATTAGGCCCAAATAAAAAGAATGAGTTGCTGATGTGGCAGCATGAGGAGTGAGGAAAGGTAACTTTATATATATAGATAAGTAATTAATGACAAATTGTAAACTTCAAAAAAGAAACGGAATATTATGGGTTGAAATTTGTTAATCGAAAAAAATAATGCGACTAAAGTCCGTTTCTAATATGTTTTCTTAATATGTATGAAAATCCTAAAATATGGATTAATCAGGAACATAGGGAGTATTGTCTAATATAACCATTTAATACAGTCCCACATAATTTTTAAACTAATGTACTGTTTAAAATTTTCAATGATAAATGGAAAGAAGGTCGGCTTATTATTTGTGGCAACATTTTCATTTGTTGGATGAAAGGGATTTTGTTTCATATTACAATATTGGCCAGGCTGGATTGTGGAGAATCACTATCCATGAAGATGGAGGCAATATCAAAGGCACTTCAAACATTTGGACCGAACAAAATAAAAGTTAATTATACAGAGGTGAGTCGTAAAAAAAGGCAAGCAATAGAAAAATTGGTACATCAATACTCCATAGTATAAAATTTATAAAAGTCAAATGTTTTATTTACGAGATCATTCACAAAACAAAACAAAAAAGTTGAGGTAAGTTCACTCAAGAGTGATGGAGAGATAATGTTTAGTATGTTTAGTATTTGAAGTTTAGGATTTAGAATTTAGTTATTTTGTATATATATAATGATATTATTGAAAATGGATTACAAGAGAGGGTATTTCTTTTAAAATTATTTGTTGATAAGTATTACTTTTAGATGATGAAAGTAAAATTAATATATAGAACAACATTAAATTATCTATCAAAGTATTTATATAGTAAGGTCTTACAATTTTTTTTTTAGACTACTTATCAGTTTGTTTCCAAAAAAACAAAAATGTAAATAAATATAGTTTACCTTAATTACTTAACAAAAAGACCAAATTAAATTGATTTTGCGGTAACTAAAACAATGGTACTATTATTAGTTTGTTTCCAAAAAAACCAAAAATGTAAATAAATATAGTTTATCTTAATTACTTAATAAAAGACCAAATTAAATTGATTTTGTGGTAACTAAAACAATGGTATTATTATTATAGTAACATATTGTCTAAATAGTTTCAACAATTCTGTGTAATTTAACTTTTAAATTTTCTCTATTTCAAAATGACTCTTTTATGAAGCATCATATAACAATTATATATTAGAATATTATAGTTAAACTGTAATATTATGAAATTAATTGAATAGAAACTTGATTCTTTATTTCAAACTAATAATGCATACATAATCCACGCATCGCGTGGGCTACTTTCTAGTGAATAATATATCTTTGATTTTAAAAATTCAAATCACAACATATGCAAATTTTTTTTTACATGTTTATTAATCATAAGTATTATATGATAATTCAAAACAATTTGTAAATAAAATAAAAGAAAGATGATAGGAGAACCATTATTTAAAATCTTAAAAAAAAATTTCAAATCTAGTTATTACAAATAATCATATTATCTACTTGGATATAACATCTTAGTTTTAAAAATTATGATTGGTTATATATTTAAAAAAATAACAATATTCGTCCATAATTAATTAGAAAAAGTAAATAATTTTCTTTTTTGAAAATTAATAATTATTTAAAAGATATTATTCGAAAATTCTGATATATTGTTTATATTTGGTCAAAGTATTTATTATCTTTATTAAATTAAGTAATTAATCTTTATTAAATATTTCTAATGGCAATAGAATGTAAATTTTTACACTTTTTAAGGTTAATTTCATATTTGTACTTCTCAATTAAGATAGTAGGATTTGTACTTCTCAATTAATATAGTAGGATGATATTTAAATCAATATTATCTATAAAGTATTATCTTCTTTATAGAAATTTTGATTATACATCGGCCAAATATTATCTTCTTTACAGAAATTTTGATTATATAAGACACATTGCAGAAAAGAGTTTATGATGGACGTGGTTTGACTGAATCTAGCTTACTAACTTCCTACATTCAACGATAATAATATCAAACCCCATTTAGTTTTGAGTTTTTATCTGATATGTGCTTCTAATGAATGGAAACAATCGTCACTGTGATAAAGAGCTTGATTCAATGTTGATGCTTTGTTCTTCTGCTTCCCCATCATTTCCCATTGATTCAGAAGCAGGTTTCAAATGATCTTTCAAGTCCTCCAATATGTGAGGCTCTATTAGCAATATGTGAGGCTCATAAGAGAGTCGGAGACAGAAAGGGTGGACGTATATTATCTATCTCAACAATTTTCCAGATATGTAAGTGATGATCCCACCCTATAGCAGCCTCGTGAGACACTAGAGAAAAATTTTGGATTCAAAATTTATGAAAGTAAAAGATATGAAACAACCGCACTCGAAATCCCAATCCATCCTCGCACATAACACACATGAAACGATTTCACCGCAACCCCATAATTCCAATATGACAACCGGCGTCAATTGTTCCTTACTAAAACTTTCACAAATAACCCATACTTTGCAGCTACCAATCACAGCCATACGAACATACGTAAGCTCCACAAGAATCTTGCATACATAGAATCTAATCACATCACATAAGACTTTTGCGACATCCAATCGAACAAGACACTTGACACTTTCAAGAACAAGCTTCATTTAACCATGTATCCCAAACACAATAACATTTAGTTACTGAGTTACACAACCAACCATCCCTAGCAACCGAGTAACAAGAGAGGTGGGTTGGATAACTTTATTTCTTCCAGCCACTGAAACATCCAGTAAACCACCAATTCACCATCTTAGCTTTAACCCCGAATTCTTGAACTCTTTCTTGTTTTTCCAATCACCATGACCTAACACCATAATCCATGAAAGCTCCAGCAAAGTTCTAGCTCAAACTGAGCTCGTTGGCTCACTCAACAATACAATTTTCCACAATTCAAACCATACAAACCTCCATAACAACACAAGAATAAAACAAAAACTAATCGAACAACTAACAATTCCACAGTTTGATATGGAGCATGTATTATCACAAGTCGCTCCACCAAATTTCGTCCCTATCATACTAGTTTTGGACATTCAAACGTCGCCTAGAAAGAGCCATCTTGGAACAGTTTTTAGGGTTTTTAGGGTTCATACTTAACTTAGATTTCACAGTTTCCAGCAATTACATGGTAGGAAGTTGTTACGAAACTAATTCCGATTCTGTGTGGATCCTTTCTCTTGTGCTCGATGCTTCGATTGATTTGTGTATTGAATACGAACAAATTGTAAAACAAGAAAATACGAAACAAAGAACACGAGAGTTTGTTTACCCAGTTCAGCTAAGTCGATTTGACAAAGCCTACGTCTGGGGCCAGATTCGATCCGGCAATCCACTATCAAAGAAGATGAATCAGCTCAAGATCGAGCTTTACAACAATGGAGTCTCTCAAGCTTCTCACATTTTCTCTCTGTTACAAAAGATATCGAAAGAATAGAATCTAAGGAGAAGAAGAAGAGTTTGTTGCTTATAACGACATACTCTCTATCGCGACTATAGTCTCTGCCTTTTCTTCTTATCTTCTCCCAATCTAATAACCAGAGATAACCGGAACTCAACCACAATCAATCCCAACTGGTTTAAACCAAACCATAAAACTGAATCACAATTGAGAACCACAACACTCCACCTTGATTCAAGTTTTCCACTTCTTCTAATGAACTGCACTTCATGGATGTAACCTCTGGCAATGGTGTCTTAAATGATCACCGGACAAGCTTAAGGAAGTCCAAAGCTTCCTCAAACTTATTCACCTGAATGACCTTGGTAAGCATATCAGCAGGGTTTACAGAAGTATGAATTTTATGTACCTCAACTTCTCCTGCTTCAATAACATCTCTGATGAAATAGTGCTTAACCGCGATGTGCTTCGTCCTCTCATGAAAAGCATTGTTCTTTGACAAACATATAGCTGACTGAGAGTCTGACCACACCATAGCTTCTTTAGGATCGAGTTTCATATCCTCGAGTAATCCTCTGATCCATAAAGCTTCCTTAACAGCTTCAGTGAGCGCCATGTACTCTGCTTCTGTTGATGACATGGCTACTACCTGCTGCAAACTTGACTTCCAACTAACAGTGTTCCCACCCACAGTTAACACATAACCACTTAGAGACCTTCTACGATCGAGATCCCCTCCATAATCTGAGTCACAAAACCCTTGTAATCTGAAGTCATTACCTTTCGTATAAACCAAATTCAAATCTTGAGATCCTCTCAAGTACCGCATGAGCCACTTAATAGCTTCCCAATGCATTTCCCCAGGTTTACTCATAAACGACTCAACAATCCAATAGCATAAGCTACGTCAGGTCGTGTACCAACCATGGCATACATGATACTGCCAACAGCACTAGCATATGGAACCTCTCTGTATTAACTCGATCTCGATCCGATTTCACCGAAGAAAGCTTAAAATGTCCTCCAATAGGTGTGTCCACTGAGTGACCTGCATTCATATAGAACCGACGCAACACCTTCTCTATATACCTGGACTGAGACAAATACAGAATTCCATTCTTTCTATCCCTCTTAATATCAATTCCTAAGATTCTGCTAGCTGCTCCTAAATCCTTCATTTCAAATTCTGAGCTAAGAATCTCTTTCACCTTGTCAACTTCACCCATATTCTTAGCTTCTATTAACATATCATCTACATACAATAGTAGATAGACATACTCACCTGGATTTGCCTCCTTGACATATACACACGAGTCATGCAGACTCCTCTCAAACTTATGACTGATCATGAAATCATTGAACCTTCGATTCCACTTTTCTAGGAGCTTGCTTCAATCCATAAAGTGATTTCTTTAACAGACACACTTGATCCTTACCAGGATTCACCTCATACCCTTCTAGTTGCTCCATATATATGGGTTGATCAAGCTCTCCATGCAGAAAAGCTGTTTTAACGTCTATCTGCTCCAACTCCATATCATTTTTGACAACCAATGACATCAGTATCCTGATAGATATATGCTTCACAACAGGTGCAAATATCTCCTGGTAATCAATACCTTCTTTATGAGCGAACCCTCTAGCAACCAACCTTGCCTTGAATCTCTCTGGTTCAACTCCTGGAATTCCAGGCTTCTTCCGGTATAACCATCTAGAACCCAAAACCTTTACATCCTTAGGTTGGTCGACTACATCCCAAGTGCCACTCTTAATCTAAGACTGCATCTCTTCAGACATACCACCATTCCACTTCTCCCAGTCTTTACTTAGTAGTGCGTCATGATAGCATCCAGGTTCCTCAGTCTCTATATCTTCAACAACACACAATGCAAATGCAAACTGACTGTAATCAGAGAGCTTTGCAGGGGGTTTAATAATCCTTCTTGCTCTGTCTCTTGCCAGCTTGTAATTCTCCAAACCAATAGTGTCAGGAACACTCTCTTCAGGCTCAAAGTATTCTTCTTCAGAGTCACTTAACTCCACTGTAGTTGCTCCACCTTCTTGAACTACTCTGACAGATTTATCACCATCATTCTTCAACTTTGTCACATTTTCAACGAGTGGAGTCAACACGTCCTTTGCAGTGGACTCATCACCTGGTGACAGATCCTTATACACACGTTGCTCGTCAAACACCACATTTCTACTTACAACACATTTCTGTTCATCAATAAGCTAGACTCTGTATCCTTTTGTTCCTTGAGGGTAACCCAGAAACACACCTTTCAACGCACGCGGCTTCAACTTACCTTGGTCCTGATGGACATAAGCAATTGAGCCAAACTTCTTCAAGTGACTGTAACCCGGTTTCCTACCTAACCATAACTGCTCAGGCACGTTATGATCAATCCCTGAGGCTGGTGATCTGTTGATCAGATATGCTGCGGTTGCAGCTGCTTCAGCCCAGAATCTTTCTTCGAGTTCTGACTCATTTAACATACATTGAACCTTCTCCATTACTGTTCGGTTCATCCTCTCTGCAACACCGTTTTGTTGCAGCGTGTAGGTACATGTTCGATGTCTCTCGATACCATTCTTAGCATAGAAATCATTAAACTTTGAGTTGCAGAACTCAAGTCCATTATCAGTTCTTAAAACCTTGACCTTCTTACCCATTTGATTTTCCACCAGCTCCTTCCATTCTACAAACTTGTCAAAGGTTTCATCCTTTGATTTAAGAAACAACAACCAAACTTTTCTTGTCTTATCATCGATGATGGAGAGGAAATACTGTTTCCCGGAGATCGACTGCGTAACATTTGGAGACCCCCAGAGATCAGCATGAACATATCCAAGAATATCTTCAGTCGTATGCTTTCCTACATTAAAACTCAGCTTCTTGGATTTCCCCATCACACAATGCTCACAAAATTCCAGATCCTTGACATCTTTACCATCAATCAGCCCTTTGTACTAAGGAACTTCATGTTGTTGAGACTCATATGTGCGAGTCTGCTATGCCACAACGCAGTTTTGGCCTTACTGTCTTCAATATTACAGACTTCATTAACCACTGTGTGACCATCAAGCACATATAAGCCATTTTCGAGACTACGCTGTAGAGCTGTCTTACCATTCTTGTGGAAACGCACTTTACCATCTCCACCTTCGTGTTTATAACCAAGACAGTCGAGAGTACCAGTCGAGATCAAGTTTCTCCTCAGATTAGGAACATACCTGACATTCTTGAGCAACCTAATTGATCCAACATGAGTATTTACCTTGATAGTGCCACATCCTCTCGATTCCACAGTGTGATCATCACCCAACAAAATCATAGTAGACTCCTTATCTTGAAAATCTGAGAACCAATCCATGCGTGAAGTCATGTGGTATGTACATCCTGAGTCTATGATCCACTTGTCTTTAGCTTTCTGATCGTGAATGCTCAGTGCTTCTGAGAACACCAGCTTCTCTGTAATGACTCCCGCTTCTGCTTGACCTTCACTTTCAAATTTTCTCTTCCTCGCATAACATTCCTTTTTCACGTGACCTTCTTTCTTGCAAAACCAACAGGTGACTCGAGTCTTAGAGTTTGATCTGCTCCGACCCTTACCTTTTGATCCATTGTTCTGAGTTTGTTCTTGAGGCCGTCCTCTGTCAGATGTATACAAGGCAGTGACTGATCCTTTCTCTGTCTCCCTTAATTCAGCTAACTCTCTTTCCAATGACTTCGCAGAGGAAACAACATCCTGTACAGATAGAGTCTTGTTCCCATATTTCAGAGTGTGCTTTAACTGACTATAACCAATAGGTAGAGAGTTTAGTATCAAGATCGCTTGAACCTCCTCAGTGACTTCTATCTCCAAGCTTCCTAACTCATCAACGATCTTTAAGAAATCGTCAACGTTCTTATCTATTGATTGAGTATCTATCATCTTGAAAGAGTAGAGCTTAAGCTGTACATAGATGCGATTCGGTAGAGACATTTCCATGTACAGTTTATTCAACAAAGACCACATCTCTGCAGCAGACTTACAGTGATTAACCTTTCTCAATACCTTGTCGCCGATATGATTTATGATGATGTTAACCGCTTGCTCTGATTGATCGATCTTGACCTGATCGGGCACTTCTTTCATCTGAGGTGACTCGGTATCAAAGCCTTCATCACCGGGTGGTTTCTTCAACTCTCCTTTGGTGAGTGGTACGATCTTCGTCAGAGACGGATCGAGTAGACTATTCTTCAATCCAAGAACTCCGAGCTGAGCCATTATTCTGATCTTCCATAGCGAGAAATCGCTATCTCCATTGAAAGCCTTAGTCTCCACCTTCGTCGTCATCGCCATCGAACCGGAGATCAAACGCCTCGCTCTGATACCAATTTGTTACGAAACTAATTCCGATTCTGTGTGGATCCTTTCTCTTGTGCTCGATGCTTCGATTGATTTGTGTATTGAATACGAACAAATTGTAAAACAAGAAAATACGAAACAATGGACACGAGAGTTTGTTTACCCAGTTCAGCTAAGTCGATTTGACAAAGCCTACGTCTGGGGCCAGATTCGATCTGGCAATCCACTATCAAAGAAGATGAATCAGCTCAAGATCGAGCTTTACAACAATGGAGTCTCTCAAGCTTCTCACGTTTTCTCTCTGTTACAAAAGATATCGAAAGAATAGAATCTAAGGAGAAGAAGAAGAGTTTGTTTGCTTATAACGACATACTCTCTATCGCGACTAAAGTCTCTGCCTTTTCTTCTTATCTTCTCGCAATCCAATAACCAGAGATAACTGGAACTCAACCACAATCAATCCCAACCGGTTTAAACCAAACCATAAAACTGAATCACAATTGAGAACCACAACAGAAGCAACACACAGAACTCCTTAGGATTAACTCTAAATGAAGCTTTGTCAGTTTCTATGGATTCTTGGTCGCTTAGGGGTGGTTGGTTGTGTGACTAAGTATCAAGATGAGATGATGTTTGGGATACGTGATTAAGTGAAGCTTGTTCCGGGAAGTGGAGACAAGTGGCTTGTCGGTTCAGATGTCGAAGGAATCTGATGCAGAGTGATCGGAGTCTATGAATGTAAGGTTCTTAGAGAGCTGAAATACATTCGTATGATTGTGTTATGTGGATGCAAAATATGGGTTAGTTGGATCTAGCCTGTATTTGTGGAATTTTTTTTGTAAGCAGTGATTTCTACGCCAATTGTCTTGTCGGATTTATGGGTTCCGGTGAGATTGTTTCTCGTGTATCATATGCGAGGATTGGGAATCTGTGTGCGGTCGTTTCAACCACGATGATAAGTGATCTACACAACTCTCCTACTTTACTTGTACGCTTTGCTTCACTTTTTATAATTATTTGCCGTGATTATACGTATTGAAAGTATCTCAAAAGGAATTGCTCATGACAGAATCGTCTAGCTAATTCTTATCATGATTTGCATTAAATAACAAATTCACACGTCTAAAAGAAAAAATTAGCACATGTCACAAAAAAGAAGTGGCAAATGTTTGAAAGCCCAAACAACAAACATATAGAATCTCCCATGGCGTGACAGAAAATCCAAAGTCCAAACTGTTTGACGAAAACCCAATCAAATGACAGAAAAAGAAAACACAAAACACAAACAAGAAACAAGAAAATCCAAAATGTTTGAAAGCCCAATCAAGTGACAGAAAAAAACACAAAAGCCAGTAAAGTAAGGACTAAGGATAGATGAGAAGAGGAAGACTAGATCACAAAACCAAATGAGCAGCAGTGGGTTCCGGTTTAAACTCGACTCGCAGACTCAAAACAAACAGAATCTCCCCTGGCGTGAGTGTGCCTGTCATTACGGAGTTCCATGAGCAGAACTCCATAATTTCTTGGACAAATAAATACTTTTTACTGTTAAGTAACCCCGCCATTTGATTAAGCCGAGCAAACTTGGGTCTCACAAACCTTTCAGTCATATCTGAGAAGTGACTAGTCAAGGCCTTTGTGTCTTGGGCAAGCTGAAGTCCACCAAGCTGGCTAAAACATTTCTGCATCATTATGACTTCGAGTCTATTGGCTATGAACTCGATTATGAGATCCAGAATCGATTCGTAGTTGTCGGATATTGTTCTTGATTTGAGTGACGCTGCGTTTGTTTCAACTGAGTCGAAAAGTAGTTTGACCCACGGGCTGCAGTCCGCGTTCTGTGCATGCTTGGTTTCTATTAACTCGTAGCTCATGGTAGCTACGGTTTCAAGAATAGGACGGATTCGTTGTGTTACGATTGCCACCAGCTGGTCCATGCATGCTTGGCTGAATGGGTTCCTTAAGGTGCTTAACCCAGATAGGCATGATTTTATCCTCTCTCGATCTGCTACAAGCTTTTTCAAGCCTGATTGCTTGAACGTATTGCCCAATTCGTCTAACTTGGAAAGACATGATTTTATCCTCTCATGATCTGCTGGCGCTGGAGCAAACACCTGTGATCAGGACAAAACATAAAGAAAGTGAGAAAGACTTTTCCAGGGTTCACGAAATTGGTTTGGCTGCTCAAATGCCAATTTACATGAGTTCCCTGAGGTAGACAAAGCCTAAATTAATAACATAGAAAATTATATTCAGGCAAGAGTGAGGAAGTCTAATGAACCGATCCTAGAGATTGATGTTCCTTCTAGGGGTGGGCAAAAAAACCGAAATCCAAAAAACCGAACCGAACCGAACCAAAATAATAGGTTTGGTTTGGTTATGGTTAAGTCTAAAAATCCGTTTGGTTTTCATTTTAGTTAAGCATTTGGTTTAGGTTTGGTCTGGTTAAAAACCGTAAAACCGAATGGTTTTTTTGGTTTTTTAAAAAAATTTAGGATAAATTAGATATTATCAGTTTCTCCAACTTATAACTTTATATTGTGTAACAATATCAATATTTTTTTTCTTTATTGGGCTTATAGTTATTGATCTCTTAGTAATCTATCGAATTACAAAACTAAATTTGGATTCTATTTTTTTGATTTATGTTTAGGTTTTACTTTTATGTTTATTTTTAGTTATGTATCAACTATCTATTTTTAAAAAGTATAAAATAACCATTAAAAACCGGAACCGAACCGAATTGTGATACATATAGTTTTTATATGGTTCCATTTTTGATGAAACCGAAAAAACCATAAACCGAAAAAACCGAACCGTAACCAGACCGAATTACATATGGTTTCTTTATGGTTCTATTTTTATAAAACCAAAAAAACCGTAAACCAAAAAAACCGAACCTAAACCAAACCGAAAAACCGAACGCCCACCCCTAGTTCCTTCCTAATTAGTATCAGAAATATAAGTACTAACTTTAGAACATTGCTCCTCGATTTCACAGTTTAGTTTGAGTATGTACTCGCAGCTCACATCTATATCGTTCAGAGTAGATGCATTCTCAGCTCCGGTGTTGTTGGCGACCATATCATTCACGAACAACCGAGCATCAATGTGTGACTCTCTTGTCTTCCGCTGCAAGGCGTCATGGTAATCATTGGCCAACAAGCTAGCAGCATCGCTCAGTACCGAAAGAACAGATCTTATGTTTGACGTTGAAAGCGCCCTCAGCAGAGAAGTTTTCAACAGATAGAACACGTCACCCACCATCGAAGTGATAAGGCTGTCTGGTAGCTGCTTGTCGATCCTTATAGCAAGCCTCACACTCTCAACCATAAAGAATCTTTCTAGTATACCGTAAAAATTTTCCAGTATAACATATAATCCTGTGACATCCTGTATCTCTTTGCTAAAAGTTCCTTTTCGAAATGCCTTTGTATTCCTCGGCAACAACTCAGGGTCTACCGACCTGAGTTTTGAGAACATTAACTCAGTATAATCCTTACTCAACCGCATCAGCAATAATATCTCTTTGACACACAGCTCAGCAACTTTCGGGTCTGGTCTTTCAGGAAGATTCTGATTGGTAAATCTAGCTAACATTCTATAATCCTTGTACTTCTGCCAGATTAACGAACTTCTAAAGTCACATACCGCTTGCAGTTCACATATCGCATACACAACACCATCTTCTCCACCAAGAGCCCTCAAGATCGCATCGTTGTATTGGATAGTCATGAGAATGTCATCAAACAAATCGGTCAAGCACCCAACGAAATCTACTTGTTCCAAATCTTGCTCCACACTCAGAACAAGTTGTTGGTAATTCGTTAACCCTCTCATTGCAATGACGTTTTTCAGGTAACCAACATAGAGCTTTAGTCCTTGCTCCTCCATTCCCAGTGGAGTATATAGTCGCACAAACCTCATTATTGTAGGGTAAATCTTTTCGTTTATGGCCGCCACGAGCTTATCCTTCACAATATCTTCAAGCTGCTTCTTCAACGCGAGAAGCTCCGCTCTCAGTTCCGTGTTAGAATCCTTGGATTGGGAATCGATTTGTAGGAATTTCAGTACGAACTTCGCGGCGGATTCGTAATCCTCCGAAACCAAAGCGGTCTTTACGCGCTCCAAGCAAATCACTTGCATCCTTTGCTCTGCCCCCGCCTTCACAATATCAAGAATCGCTGCGGATCTCTGAAGCTGAGTAAGATTCTGATCCGACTCCCGCTCCGTTTCCTCCTGTTGAAGCGTGTCCTGACCTACGTCTAGGCTGCGAATGTAAGCAACTGATTCCACGATATTCATACCCGCGTCCGTGAGCGAGCGAACATAATCCCGCGCCAAGGATTCCTCCGCCCCATGGTCTTGTTCGAGCTCAGCCATCCCCCCCTACACTCTGCCAACTTGGGATCTGATTACCAAAACGAAAATATTCACCTATTACTGCAATAAGATTTGGGTGCTAAATTGTGACTAGAGTTTAATATGATAGCAACGCAGAAAGATATTGTGAACACTAGTCTATTATCATTCAAAAAACTACAAAGGCAAGTTGGAGCTCTAACTAATATTAGCAACGCTACGCAGAAGTCAAAAACACAAAGTCCATGAAACCTTCAGCTAGATCAGACTAAATCGAACTAAAGAGAGTAAGGATGCTTACTTGATCCTCACCAGAGAATAAATTGCCAAAGAGTTCCTTCACGATCCTTGTGTCCAAGACGTATTTTTCGAGGTGCGTGGGAGTGGGAGATCGAAGATGATTTGCGCTTGTATATATTACGAAGAAGTTTTCACGTAAAAATAAAATAAAAATAAAGGTGTTCACGTAATTTATTCAACAAAGCAGAAATAAAGTTTTCACTATCCTTTTTTTTTTTTTTTTTTTTNAATATTATTTGATGTATTTTGTATCTTAACATGCTACAAATATGTATAGTGTGTTACCATTTTTTTTTTTTTTTTTTTCACAAGAGTCTCTTTTTATTTCATCCAAGGTTCATTCATACAAAGACAAAGACGTATACTTAAACCCGCTAACAAATACGGGAAAGTACCGTAGCCACAAGCCCAAACGAGGGAATCAAAGCCCAAAAGAGGGAATCAAAGCCGGAAATATCTGATCTTCCAGAGACAAAAGCTGGCAGTTGAAAGAACTAACCCCAGAGACAAACCGAGGAATTAAACCTCAAAAGCAAACATAAAGGATTGAAGTTTGAAATTCCAGATAATTAAAACCGAAAACTCTAATCCAAAAGCGTCCGATAAACATTCCACAGAACAGGTAGATGTCGGAGAGGAGCTACAGACAGAAGCCTCGAGCAGAACCGATCAAAGGAAAGCCTCCAAAACTGAAAGCCCGAGAAGGGAGCTAAATCGAGCTCACACAGCCACAACAACGACGGAAATGAAAACGGCAAAGCAACAAGGAAAGAGCACATAACCTAACCCATCACAGCCACTTCAAAGAACCAGAAGAATCGAGAAAGCGAAAGTTCAAAGGAAGACCTTGAAATCCGATTGGGGAAAACGCCAAAGAGGATACCCATTCCTTAACACGGACATTCGTCGGCCCAGTCAAAGGCCACCTACAGACCAAAAACTGGTAACGCCACGCAAGAGAAGGAATAGAGATCGAACTCACCGCATCGTCTTGAAAACCAAACCTGAGCCCAACACGAACTTAGAGAAGGGTAGTAGATGCCTTTGAAGAAAATTACCTTCCGAATGATGAACCCACAATCGAAACCTTCGCCAACGCAAAACACCAGCAACTCAAGAGGAGGCAACAAAGTCGAAGAAATAGGAACCACAAATTGCAACCCAACAACTGAGACTAAGACAACCCACAAGTAACCACAAACAGAAGCAAAGAACCCCACATAAGCTAAGCCAACAGAAGCAGAGACAAACAGAGAGATTGTGGCCAACGAAAACGCCTTCACAACTCCTTCATCAAAGGATGAAGTCGTCACAAAGTTTAGATCACCGTGAAGAACCTTCGCCGGATGCAGATCTGAAATCGCACCACCACACTCGGAACCCTAATCTCAACACCACCGTTTAGCCTAGTTCATCAGATCCCAAAGAAAAACCTAATAACAAAAACCAATTAAACTAACTAATTCCCCTCACAGCGCCGTGGTGGCCGCCGGAGAGGAAGGAACTACCGATTTTGTTTTTTGAAACCAGAAGAAGAAGAGAGAGAAAAGAGAGTTCCTTCGAAGAAGAGAAAGATTTTTTTTTCTTCTTTAACTTCACTATCCTTTGTTTTAGTACTATGTTTTGCATACAATATAGTACTATGTTTTCTTAATTTCAAATATGACGGCAAAAAGAAAGCAAAAAAATAATAAAAGACAAAGCATCATTACTTTGTGATGAAGTTATGGGAAACCACATCATCAACACGTTTCTGACCAAATCAATCACTTAATCAAAGCCTCACCTTCTACGACCACAAACTACATCGATCTTACTATGAAAAATGTCCTTTAGTCTAGTGGTTCAAATATGGTTGCGAGTTCAAGAGTTTGATCTTAGCTTAATTAAGTGATTATTATTCCAAACAAATATCTACATACAAAAGAAAAACTATGCATGCCAATTTGTGTTAAGTGAATTGAATTTGTTCTAGGTGATGTCATGATGGTAGAGAAATGCAAATCTGAACCAAAAGAAGAATAAACAATTTGCTGGATTCTCAACTTGTGTAATGCTAAGATTAGTCTTTGCTCACGAAAACTTAGCTGCAAGAAGTGCAAGTTGTCACAATATAAGAAAAAGAAGGGTTTTGTTGATTTTCTAGGTTAGGTTGTATTAATTAGGGAAAGACATAATTAGAAAAGAATGTACTTTCTCACACAATAATTTGATAAGCAGGCAGTTATAGAAAGATATTTGAGAAATAGACACTTTTCTATCGGGAAAAGGGCCATTTCATATCCGTACATACACCGAAAGTGCGAATTGCTACCTGTACAAATAAGGAGTGCCAATTTATACATGTACCCTAAGACATTTCAAATTTCATACCTATACTTACAAAATTGAGCTAATTTCACAGTCCACGTTAACGGAATTAAGTCAACCGTTAGAGATGCTGACTCAGAGTCCACGTAAAATGCAAAAACGACGTCGTTTTGTTTTCTTCGAAAAAAAATTGTGGAATAACCACACACTAAAGATTCAAACCCACAACCTCTTCCATATTTAGCATATGACTTAACCAGTTTATCCCACAACAATTCTCAAAAGAAACATACAAACTTATTAATATAAACCTAAGGTAGCATCCATCGAAATCGAAAAAAATTGTGGAAATCCCCACTGCCGCAGGTCGAACCCAGGTAGTCAGATACAGACAGCATAGCACTTAACCAACTGATCCCACAACAATCCTTGGTAATAACACACAACTTTATCTTTATAAACCTATAAGGTATCTAAGTCCCAATTAAATGAATTTAAATTGGGGAAAAAATAAAAATCCTAGGGTTCTTCTTCTATCAAATATAACTGATAAGTTTATAAATTTATATTTAAATTATAAATTTATAATTTATAACTGAGAATTAAATAGAAATTTATAAATTAAGTATAACTGAGAATATATTTATAAATTTATAAATTATCAGTTAATCCAGTGAATTATGCATATTTAGAGTACCTTTTGCGAAAATAGTAACAAAACAAGGAATTGAGGTTAATCCAAACCAACTAAACGTATTCTTAACAATGTCATCTTTGAGGAACACAAAGGAAGTACAGCGTTTTACTGGTCGGATTGGAACAGTCAAAAAGTTTATCTCTTGGTCCACGGATAAATGTCTTCCTATTTATCAACTGTTAAAAGTGCAAAGAAGCTTTCAGACAACTCAAAGAGTATTTCACTACCCCACCAATCTTGTCTAAACCCCAGACGGGAGAAACTTTATACATATATATACGTTTCTTTATCCAAGCATGCAGTCAGCGCAGTAATTGTGAGAGAAGATCGAGTTAAGCAAAGGCCGATCAATTACATGAGCAAAAGTTTCTCAAGACAAAAGCAACGCGACTTCGAAGTTAATTACATGTATATGGTTTTTCATCCAAACAAGGTTCGGGGATAGACATTCGACTTGAAACCCCAACAACAAAAATCATAGAACAATCATCTCGGCTTATAAAAATAAAGGTGTTCACGTAATTTATTCAAGAAAGCAGAAATAAAGTTTTCACTATCCTTTGTTTTAGTACTATGTTTTGCATACAATAACTACAATATTGTACTATGTTTTCTTATTTTCAAATATGACGGCCCGAAAGAAAAAAAAAAAAAGAAAAAAAAAGCATCAGTACTTTGAGATAAAGTCATGGGAAACCACATCATAAATACACGCGTTTCTGACCAAAGCAATCGTTGTTTAGATTAGATAATTAAACAATTACTTAATCAAAGCCTCACCTTCTACGACCACAAACTACATCGATCCCATCCCACTAGTCAAGTACTCAAGTTGTATATGGTTTAATACTTTAATCTGATTCACATGTAAATGTTATGATTTAATTTAAATTCAACAACTTCAAAGTATTAAAATTAAAATTAAAATATTAGGCAACATTATTGGTTTTCATTAACGGTGCCAAACTGATTACATGTCAATAAAAATCTAATGCCTATTAAAAATTCCCATTTAGGAATCTAATCGACAGTGACTAAAATTTATACTATAAACTAAGATTTAACCCGTAGTACACCACGTAACAATTATTTAATTTTATTTATAATAATGTTTGATTTTAATGGTATTTAGTTTAGTAATAAAATTATATAGTTTTAATTTTAGTATTTTTTATCTTTAAACGATGATATAATTATTTTTAAAGTATTATAATTTTATCTGGATAAAACACTAAAATTATGAAATATAATTGTTTGTATAATATATAGAATTAATCAGAATAATATTTTGAATTTATTTAAAATAATACTATAATTGTTTTGTTTAATATATAATTTTTTGGTTTAACTGATTGTTTATTTTCAGTTTATACAGTACAGTTTAATGATTGATTTTTTTTTATTTTTTATTTTATTTTCTTTTGAGACATATATATAGAAAACAAATTTGCTATTAATCAGGAATTTAGATAAAATTAATTAGTTTCTATAAAAAAATTGATTGTTTTAATTTACCATATTTTACTTATTGCTTTTATTGCAATTTTATAATGACTAAAATTTTAAATAAGCAATATTAAAAGGGTAAAACCCAAAATGTACTTGAAAAATATATATATAGATATGCAAGATTAAAAGTGTAGCTAAGATAATAAATAAAAAGTATTACGCACAAAACAAAATTGTATGGACTCATGAAAGCATAAATCATATAATTAAATTAAGATTTATTTAGCAACATTCTTGGACTTAAATTTCTAAAGTAAAGTTAACTAAATAATGAATTCCTAAAATACTAATTAAGCTCTCCTTTTAATTTCAGAACTAGGGGAGGCTCATGCTACAGCACGAGATTATATATTTTGTTACTTACTCTTTTTTTGTAATGTAGTGTTTTATTTTGACTTATTTTCTTTGTTTATGTTGTGTTTATTTGTATATTTGAAGTTATACAGTAAATTGGAAATCCTAATAGAGTAAGTAGTTTGCAGAATATATCTTTTCACGGAAACAGACACACCGCAATATTGGATAGTAGTTTTGTAAGAGAATAGACACTCCGCAATATCGAATAATAGTTTTGTAAGAGAATAGACACGCCGCAATATCGGATAGTAATTGTAGTTTTGTAAGAGGATGGGTTTTTCTTTATTTTGGTTTGTCGTCAAAAGAGGAAAAGTTGCTTTTTAAATTTCAGTGTGAGATATTTCAATGGTTAGGAAACCATTGTATTATAGTGAGATTAGGTATATTTAGGTTATTATTTAAAAGTTAATATTTGATATATAAAATCTCAGCAAGATATATCTTGTTTCTTGTTTTGTTATAACTAAAAGATAAATATTCCATGTGTATGATTATCCCAAAAGATTATTTTAGATTTGCAGTTAAAAACAATCTTGGCAATCAAACAATTTTGTAAGATTTGGAAATCAAAATATATGATTTTAATTAAAGTCATTGAAAAAATATGTGGCCAAGATATAATTTTATTTTGATAATCAACGGATAATGTTTGATGAGAAAATCGAATCAAATAACTGGGTACTAATGACCCGCGCGAGATCCGACTTAATTTGAATGGTTAGAGAATTTTAATGTCATAATATACTAATGTATTAATAATTATTGATTACTAACCATTTTATTTTAAAACTACCAAAACAAAGTCATGATCCAAATGTTGGTCCATGAGTACTCCTGCTTTAATATAGATAATTTCAAATTTTTAAATGATTATTAAGGAAACAACTTTAAACAACTTACAAAAACATCTTGCAATTACACACATTTGCGTTTTGGGACGATTATGAAGTGAAAAAAATTGTAAAAAACCAATTTAATTTATACTTTGATAAAAATACATGTTTTAACGGGTTTAACTCAAACTTTTTTATATTTTAAAATTTTTAAGAGTAAAAATATTAATATTACTTAAATATTTTCTAGACTTTAAATATATTATAATATTTTAAACTTTCGACGGAGTTCAAATATTTATAATAATTTAAACATTCTATAAAAATTTGAATATTTATAATATCTTAAACTTTTTTAAAAAACATAAATATATTATAATATGTTTACTTTTTTAAAGTTTAAATATTCTCAAATATATAACCAAATTAAACTGTTAAATTTGGATACCTGATAAATCGAGTTTCCTGCTCATTTGTACTCAAAACATATTAGTCTTTTTTTTTTTTTTTGACAAACAAGATCTTACTTTCATTCAACTAATCAAAGTAGCAATACAAAGGGTGAAAAGAGTTCAAAGTAGAGCTTGCAAAAGGAACATAAACAACAGAGATAAAGGTAAAGAAGTCGACAATCATATCCAAGAGGTGTTGGAGATTTGGGCAGGGGAGCAACAAATCACAATCTAACTCTAGGTGAGTCAACGCCACAATCGCTGAAACAGTGGGAGTGTGGTAGATGGTCCTTATCATTAAGACATTGGGACGTTTGCAGGACTTCGGTAGCCGAGAGATAAGAGGGTTTAATCTGCTCAGTGGCAAGGAAAGGAATGGATGTGGGGTTAAGGTCGGGCATGGTTTGCTTGAGAAGGTTGCGGTAACCACACTCCATGGAGTAGAGGTCATAATGCTGTAACTCTTCATGCTTTGATAAGGGGAAGGACACTTCCTGACTTTGTTGATATGACCTTGACAAGGTTTGGAGTGCAGGTAAAGTGTGGGAAGGTGTCGGTAACCTTCTCTTCTTGAAGAGAAGATCATAATGCCGATCTTCCTAGAGCTTCTAGGTTCAGCACAGCTAATGCAGAGATACAGTTGAGATAGATCCAGGGGTAGCTGAAGCAAAGAGGTTAGATTCAAGAGGAACCGGTAACCACCGCAGCTCAGCAGAGGCGGGGTCATAATGCCAGTCCTCATTGATCTTTGGTAATCAAAGGTAAAGACTCTAAACATTTCTAAAGGCAGGGTTCTCAGTGAAACTTCGCAACAACAGAACATCAATGATTGATTATATTTCAACTGCAATCTTCGGATAGTTGATTCTATAAATCGACACAAAGATAAGCTACGGGAAGACGAGAGAAGCTTTGGAACAAACCTGGATGGATGGGGAACAGAGATTAGGTCTCGGGATCTTATCAAGGTCTTACACAAATCCGGCGTCAACACAGAGCTCCTGTCCAACTGCAGCCAAGCAAACCACTTGGTGAGGGGATCTGGATCCAAGGAACAGAGAGATGACAAGGTTGACTTCAAGGGGAAGATGTGACAAAGACGATGAACAAGATTATAAGAGCGGTCTGGGGTCTCGAATTTGTCGTTGAGGGGCTGGAGACTCGTGAGAATCACCTCAATGTGAGAAACCACCGGTAGAGACGGAGGGAGGGGGAGGTGGTGAAGCTGAAGCATGGCCGGAATTATTGAGAGGAGTCGCGGTGAACTTCCGGTACATTCACCGTTGAAACAGGCCGAAACTAGACTTACAAGACAGAGCAGAGAGCGAAGAAGAAGAGACAGCTTCCTAGCGGCGCCGATCGGAACCGACGCTGCCGGAGAGAGGATCATCGGGAGTTGTGCCAGGGAGAGAAGCACATATTAGTCATATATTTATATTGATTATAAACCATATTCCAAAATATTTAGTCGATGTGGGATATACAGTACACATTTTCTGTAAATTAGTTTACAACTTTACATATATATAATTTCTGCGTTTTTAATTCTTTCCATCTATACTACTCATAATTAATTACTATAATTTCGTTAAGAAAATATTGAAAAATCTAAACAAAATGATGATTTGTTTTTATTTAATTGTATTAAGTTGATTTGTTGTTTCTGTAAATATCTCACAATATAAAAGCAAATCAAATAAGTTTACATATATATACAATTTCGTACTTAATCTATTGATTATTTTGGAAGCAACAAAATCATAATCGATAAGTATTAAAGATTTCTCATTATTATTAATATTTGTAATAATTATAGGGATTAAGTATGGTAGTAGTTAATATTTGATATTACTGAAGCCATTAAATACTCGGATAATAGTTTCCTTCTTTCTAGGGATTATACCTCTGTTTGGCGATATAAATAATTATTCTTGAATCAAACCAAATACACGATCCGAATAGTGTAAATCTGGGTTACTAACGGATCCGCGTATTTTGAAATCTACTATTGTCGGGTCATACATGATCCGCATGTCAACCCGGTTGTAAATATGTGTTGGCCCTATGGGTATAAACGTCATTTAGATAAATTAAAACTATAAAGTAATTTAATTAAATTAGGCGATTCTCTAACCATTTTTAATGAAAAACGTATCAAAACAAAGTCATGATCTAATTTGAGTCTAGTGAGTACTCCTGCTTTAATAGTATAGATTCAAGCAAAGCAACGAGTATAAGTTTGATACGTTCATAAAGTACATTAGCTTCAACTTTGTTGGCTAAGGTACTCATCTATGTTCTTTTCAAGAAACTTAACAACACTTTCGATGTCTAGATTAATCAACTTAATATCTGAAAACGAGGTAGCTAAGATGAACCATAGATGAAGAAGTAACAAAATAATATCCCAAATTGTAATGCCCCAAACCTTAAATCGTGTTGAGGGTGATAACTGATAAGATCCCACATCGGTAGGATAGGAGAGATAATGTTAGTATATAAGTGTTCATGGGTTCCTCTCCTCATAACCTAGGTTTTTGGGAGACATTAAGGGTCCATGGGCTTTATGAGACTATTATCTCATATGCAACTCTATCAATTGGTCCGACTTGCCGGCTCGGTATGACTAGTATGGGCGAGGGTGCGGGTATGGGCTGAAGTGAAGGCCACTTGTATGACCCAAAACCGCTAGCACCGAGACGTCGGTATTTGATGGGCGGGATATTTGATAAAATCCCACATCGGTAGGATAGGGGAGATAATGTTAGTATATAAGTGTTCATGGGTTCCTCTCCTCATAACCTAGGTTTAAGGAAAGCCACGGACGGTTACGCCATCAAGATAGTCCTTGCACCATTTTAATCGGCCCAGAATTTGGATCACTTCTCTACTCATCGTCTTCTTCGTCGCTGGAGGCAAGCTACCACCATCTTCACGTCAAAGCAACATCAACCGCAACGACCAACTATTAGTCTAGTTTTCTGTTTCTAGAGCCGGCCCTTAACCCGAGCTGATGAAGCATTGGCTTGTGGTCGATTATTTTATCAATAATCCGGCAAAAATGTCAGTTAGTCTAGTGGTTCAAATATAGTTGCCAGTTCAAGATTTCGATCTTAGCTTAAGTGATTTTTATTCCAAACAAATATCGATATGTTTACTAACTTCCTACATCCAAAGATGATATCAAACTCCATTAAGTTTTGAGTTATATCCGATATGTGCTTCTCCTGAACTGAAACAGTCGTCACGTTGATCAACAGCATGATTCAAAGTCCATTGATTCAGAAGCAGGTTTCAAATGATCTTTCAAGTCCTCCAATACGTGTGGCCCTATTAGATTCCAGAACAAAGCCGAGTTTGTTCCCTGAAGTCCGATCCAGAAGACTTTTCCTTTCTTCTTAACCCGACACATCATAGATTTGCCTCTCAGAGCCTTTACTACCTTCTCAACACCTTCTAGACTTCCCTTCAATCTCAAGATAATGTCACCTTGCGATGTTCTAAAGCCGCTGTACATGTACCAGTAAGCAAGTGAGTGTGGTGAGAGCCACCGGTGAATCAGTTTTGGAATCTCTGGCTGGCCCTTTGGCCAGAAATGATCAGCGTAAAACCCAAAGAATGAATGAGAAATGGAGTAGAACTCGAACGGTATAATATCCTCCTGAAAGTCGCTCAAAGGATGCAACCACTCGCGGAACTGGTCATGTATGTGTTGTCTCAGAATCAGATGAGCCTGAGAATTCTCTCTGAATTCAAATTTGATCATGTGGCTCTTCTTCTCTTTGTCTGATTCGATTTGCAAGCCACCTAACAGCAAACCTACCAATACCTCACGTTGCTCTTTGCTTAGCTTCATGCTCAACGGTCTCTTCACCTCTTTTCTCTTCAAGCTCAGGATGTAATCAACCTTTTCCATGAGCGGTGGTTCGATTTCGTATTTCTTCAATCTCATCAGATCATAAACTCTCTCTGCCCGCACTTGTTTACCAGAATCTAGGTATCCCTTTAAAAGGGTGTTGCATGATCTAGCATTCACATTGATTGTCCCGTTGTTCTTCATCGCATCAAAGACATCCCCTGCTTTCTCAAGGTTGCCGATCTTAACCAGTGAATCCAAGTATATGTTATATATGGTCTGGCTAGGTTGACATTTCTCCAAGCACTCAACAAAAGCCATCTCCAACTTCTCATGTAAACCTAAATCGAAGTACATTTTGGCTATCTCGATGTATGAGGGTAAGAGCGGCTTCTTCCCGCTTTCTACAAACTCTTTTAAGAGAGATTCTGCATATTCCACCTGCTGGAACTTACATAGAACCTCAACGATTTTGTGGTATCCAGTAACAGTTGCACCACCTAGATGCTTCTCCATCTCCCTAAATATCTCCAGAGCTTTTGCAAAATCGCCAACTTTTGAATAAGCTTCCATTTTGTACACAAACGCTTGAGAAGGTATACCGCAGTCTAGATTAAGCAATTCAAGCCATGTCCTCTCAACTTCTTCCACACCTCCCTCTTTCGCATATGCTCTCAGTAACGACACCACAACTTCTTTACTTTCCTGAAAACCAGCCTTCTTCATCTCTTCTCTCAAAGAATTTATCCTAGCTTTGTCAACTTCGTCTTGACAACTATGCAGCCAGATTAATCCACTATAGATATCCTTCTGAACCTCAAGCCCTGTTGTCACAACATTGTGAAAGATAAACTCAGCTTGCTTAAGGTGACCATCCAAAGACCCTCCTCCTTGTTTGCTCAAGAGAGCTCTAAATAAAGAATTATGTAGACTAAGACGCGGTTGGTACCCTCCAAGCTGAATCATTCTGTTGTAAACGCTACACGCTTCTTCGAGACAGCCTTCTACTGAGCTACTTAGATACGCAACTACAAGAATATGAAATGTTGACTCTCTAGGAACACGCCCTTGATTCAAAATATCGTCGAACACCTCTCGGCATTTCGTAAATTTTCGTTCTTTCCCCAAGAAATCAGCTAATTTGGTGGCTAACCCAAAATCAAACCTGTACCAATTCTGCTGTGTCATCCATCTATACACCTAAAAGATGAAAACTTTTAGCACAAATTAGCCACAAACTAAGCATCAACAAGCCATATCTAAAAGGTTGTTACCCTGAATCCAGTCTCGTTCTCACGAATCCGCATACAGTGAACAGCGATGTAAGTAGCATCTTCTTGACGAACCCATTTCTTCTGAGCATTCAAGAGCCTCACAAGCGTCACGGATTTATGCGATGGAACCTCTTTACACAGCCACGCAAGCTTAGACCGTCGCCACTCCTCCGGCAACTCTTCCAATTCTCTCACTTCAAACTCCGTTTCCACTCTACGGGTCGCAACGTTTCTAATGTCGTTCCTTGCAGACTCCACATCACCGAAATCGTTGGATTCACTGTTTCCTTCTTCCGATTCTGTAATGCCTGTAAGGTGTTCGACGAAAGTCCCGGTTCGTTGAGCTGTGGAATTAGCTGTGAAAAGTGGTGGAGTCCGCGGAGAGGACTTGGGGAAGAAATGGGTTTTGTTCCCATTAATTTTATGAGAGGAGGAGAGACGGCGGAGAGAGCGGCGTGAGTAGCTGCTGCGATGGTGGATAAGGGAGAGGGAAAGGGAACGGAAGAGAGTTGAGCTGGAATTGATGAATTTGGGGTTAGAGGAGAGAGATGAAACGTTGAAGGGTGAGACGGCGATGGCGGAGGAGGAGGAGGAAGAGGCGACGGAGAGTGATGAAGAGAAGTCGCAAGCTCCGGTGACAATCATTGTTGCATCGCTCACGGCCGTTGGATTTAGTTTGGTTTTTTGTTTTAATTTACTTTTATTTTTTATTTTCATAAGGTCGTCTCAAATATTATAGACAAAGATAATGTTTTGGAACTAAAAAATTATAGGCAATTGACAAAAATAGCACAGATTTAAGTTTTTCTTCCAAACCTAGCACATTTTCTTTTATTTTCCAAAATTAGCACACAAACTCTAATTTAATTCTTAAAATCATTAAAAATAATAATTGTTTAATAAAAATTCCATCTGAGATCTCTAGAGAAAGACTTCTGAGATCTTATTTTCACCGACGAACAGAGAACGATGAAGCGTGATGATGAAATGATCTCATAAGCCAATCGAGTCCTTACTCCCCCAATACCTTGAACCATCCCATACGTCTCGTCAATCGATTCTCATCGCCGATCTGTTGTTGTCGCCGTGTTCTCGCCGTCGGGTTCGAAGTTCACCTAGTCGTGTNATTGCTGCAATTACTTTAATCCCCTATATAATAAAACGAAAGTACATAACATTGTTTTGTAGACTATATAATTTTAACAAGTTGGTTACAAATAGGTTATAAATTAATTGATAGATTAATTGGTTAGAAGTTAAATAGTAGGTATTAAATGAATTTTTTTTCGGAAGATTTTATTACTAAAGCACATTGTTTCCAAAAATCTGAAAGAGAATATTCTAAAGAATCATTTGTAACTTACCATATTAATTTTCTTTATTAAATTATTCATCAAATAAAATATTGGGCAATTGACAAAAATAGCACAGATTTAAGTTTTTTTTCCAAACCTAGCACATTTTCTTTTATTTTCCAAAATTAGCACACAAACTCTAATTTAATTCTTAAAATCACTAAAAATAATAATTGTTTAATAAAAATTCCATCTTTATCTCTAGAGAAAGACTTCTGAGATCTCATTTTCACCGACGAACAGAGAACGATGAAGCGTGATGATGAAATGATCTCATAAGCCAATCGAGTCCTTACTCCCCCAATACCTTGAACCATCCCACACGTCTCGTCAATCGATTCTCATCGCCGATCTGTTGTTGTCGCCGTGTTCTCGCCGTCGGGTTCGAAGTTCACCTAGTCGTGTTCTCGCCGTCGTGTTTGTCTGGACGTATTCCCGCTGTCGTGTTTGTCTGGACGTATTCTCGTCGCCGATCTCGTGCTTTGCCTTATTGTGAATTGGAAGATACGATGAAGTCTTTGAAAGGAGAATGAACAAACACGGTGATAGGAGACCTGAAGATTGGGTAATTTCGTTTTTGCTAAAGTCAAAAGGCTTCCATGCTTGGCCTGCTAAGGTATGTGTCTTCATCACCATCTCTTTTGGAGATACAATTACATGTTCTAGTATAGTTCTGATGAAGCACATGACCGAGATGTTATCAATTTCGGGTTTTGGAGGTTTTTGTGACAGAACAACCTTGAACAACAACACAGTCAATGCCACAATTGATTGGATAGGAAACTGTAATATCAACAATGAAACGCTTCTATATGTGCCTTGTGGTGTGTATTTGACTCAGAGCTTCAATCATTGATATTGGTAACTCCTGCTCAAGATTCAAAACATTATACATTGATTACATTTGGGGTTTACGTTTGGATGTGATATTTTACAACTGTTTTATGAAAATAATTGTTTTGATTATTGTAGAGTTTGGTGATCTCGTTCTTGCTAAAGTCAAAGGCGTGCTAATGTATCTCTCTCTCTCTCTCGGTTTAATTCATGATCATGTTTTATTTTTTTCTAGGGTGATCTTGCACATACTGTTGTTTATTAGTATATTCTGCTCTGTTTCATTTTCACGTATGCTTTTAGCTATATAGTTCTTATTTTCATCTTATGAAAATTCAGGAAGGGGTTCTTGAACTTCAAAATGAACTTCATAAAAAGTTTGGAATTCAGGATGAACATAAGGATTGATAATCAGAGAACAATAAATATTTTTTTTTGGCTTCATGGTTTTTTTCGTTTGTTGTATGTTGGTCTTTAGTTTGCTACTAGTTTTAGGACTGAGTAAACATCTTCATGATTTCTCAATTCTTGACCGTTTTTCATAATGTTGTTGCTAACTTACATGTTTTGTTTTTCGAACAAATGATAGTTCAGCTCTTGCATCATATTGCTCATATGAATGAGTTACTAGTAAAGCACTCGAAGTAAGGGCGAGCGGTACTCAGAAGATACAAGATTGAAGGCTTCAATTGACATTTACAAGGAATTGGTGCATAATGAGTATGGAGTATTTACAGTTTGATTCTTTGTATTCACATGATGTATATTTATTTATTATTAGGATTTTGGATGGGTTTCACCATAAAACTTGTTTTAAAACATATTTGTGAAGGTTTTGTATTGAAGATTGGGATATTTTCCTAGGTAGCTATGTTTTCACTGGTAAACATATAAGAAGGTCTGAATCAAACATTCAGGAAGGATTCTCAGATATTTAGGAATGATTTCTTGTTTTAGGAATGATTTCTCGAATTTCAGGAAAGCTTTCATGAAGGAAACACAAGTTATACACATGTCCTCACAAAAAAACGGAACCTTACTAGAGCGTGTAACTAGTAAGTCAAGATTTTCATTCCAATATAACATAAAAATGTATATGAAACACATCCTTGGGGGAAACATAAAAAGAGATTTGATAGAACTAATTTGGGAGGCCTTACTTCGAATTGATCCATATGAATGGTTTAATGTTCTTGAAATAATTTGATATGAGTGTTGTGAGAAATATTCTTATTATTTACCTTCAGTTTATGTGAGATGTCAGTTTAATAGTAAGTTAGGAAGAACTCCTTGAAAGTTTGGAATGCCTTCCTAAAGTTAGAACATTGGTGGATTTGTGATACATTACTCCTTACTAATGGAGCAACTAGGACAAAACATAAATAAAGAGATTTAAAATCACATTTCCTTAAGTTAAAGAAAGATTTCATAACATTTAGGAAGAAGACCTTGAAGTTCATGAATGTCTTCCTAAATGTCTGAAAGCAGATCCAATTCTAAGTTAAGCGAACTAAGACCCATATCCAATTCGTGTTCCATCTCTGCAGCTCAATTCACCGTCGCGTTCAGCTTTTTCTCTGTACTAAGCTTTCGTCCATCATTTTCCAAATTGAGCCGTCAAAGTTTCAATCTTCTCATACACATCTCCCAACGAAGCTGCTTCTAACTCCTCTTGTGAAACATATGCAATCGGTGACAATGAATCTTATACCATCTTGAATCCAGCGAGAGAAATGTTGAAAAGAGTAATAGTAGTAATAACAAACCATATCTCTACAATCGATACACATAGTAGTAATAACAAACCATCTTCTCTACAAACGCTAATCCAACTATGTCCCCCAACGATTTTACTTTGAGACATCAAGATCTTTGGTTCCAATATTACAACTCATAAGAGAGAGATTCCAGACATTTAGCCATTTGATATAGGTGATGGATGTACAAAAAGAGTAGGATAATAAAACTCACACATTGGTATCATCAAACAGGGAATGATCCCAGAACCCTTTAACCAACCTGAAAAAATATTCTGCAGAACTGCAGGATGATGATATAGGACAGAGCATACTACCATGCGTGATCTGCGCATGGTTCAAACAATTAAATCAACAAACACAATTATTCAGGAAAGATTGAATTATATTTAGGAAGAATCTTTTAAAATTCATGATGGCTTTCATAAAAAAAATTATTCAGGAATGCTTAAATGATGTTTAGGAAGGATCCTTTTAAATTCATGAAAGTTTTCCTAAAACATCATGAACATCTCTGCTGCATCTTGAACGTGCAGATAGTCAGATACAACTCTATGACATGGCTTCAGCTGTGCATTGCCCAACCCACAAAATCAACAAAATCAATCTAAACACACATTAACATGAAAACAGATTCAAACAATTATTTACCAAAGCTTTTTACTTGTTCCCGTAAGAGGAATCAAATCATCCACATTGAATTTAACTCTCATCTCAGAAAATTACATCAACGGCGGCAAGTCTAAAGCTCCTCACTGTTACAAAGCACACCGTCACTGTCCATATCAAACAGAACCGCCGATACTTTCCCCCAATCATCCGCCGTAATTGTACTCAGAAGATTCTCTGCCGCCGTGTTCACTATTGTAGATGACAGAAGTGCCGTTTAAATTAAAAACTCTGATCTTCGAGAATCTGGTAAATGAAGATGCTATTGATGTGGATTATTATTGGATTGGTTTCAGTTGATCGATTTGTCACTTAATTGAAAAGATATGAAGATCTCAGTTCAGAATCTTCGAGTTTTGAGAACTAAAATCGTGAAGTTGATTTTAGAGAAAAATAAAATTGTTAAATAATAATCTTAATATACAAATGCTAGTTTTGGAAATTTGATCATGTGTGCTAGATTTGGAAGAAAAACTTAAAAGTGTGCTATTCTAGGGTATTTCTCAAAAATTCTAGTAACTCTTATTCAAATATTATTATTTACAAATATATTATAAATAAACTAGTAAACTACTGTATATGATTTAATTAAAACATAAATAAAATTTCAGTTCATAAATAATAATTATATAGGATTAATTTATCTTCAGATTGTGTTAGAGGAGGTATTGAAACTTGGATTTTAATAGATTTTGAGTTTCTTTTAAAATTATGTGTTATTCAACTTGTGTTTTTAAAATCCTTTCTCAAATCTCATGTTATTGAACTTGACATTTTAACAAAATCATTCACAATAACTCACAATCTCTTGTTATTCAATCAAGAATTTCTAAAAATCATATCAAATCCACTGTTATTCAAAATTAACACTTTCTTTTCAAAAATTACTAAAAACTGATTTTGAGAGATTTTGGATACCTTTTTACTTGAAGAAACTGTAATAAACAAATCTCACCTCTAGAGGTGTTATTTTGAAGGATTCTTAAAAAAAAAAAAAACCCAGACTCCCACTTATATTGTCAAAAGATCAAAAATAAAAAAAGACCCATGCCACTTTTGATCTCTAGACGTCTAGATGGAACCAAAAATCATCGTCTCCATCGCAGCTGCTACAAGTATATGCAAACCCACGTCTCTCTCAGCTCATTTGTGGCAAACATATCTAAGAATCGGAACATAATTGTAAGAGTTGGTTGGTTCTAGTTTTAATATTGTTCTTCAATCTCTCAAAAACAGGTTCAATGTAGGGAATTTCCTTTCAATGTTGGATTAAACCCAGATTTTTAAAATCTACATAGTCGTCATATTCTCGTCGTTGTTAGCAACTTGTGTGAAAATTATTATATTCAAATACCATATTAGATAAAACTGCAGATGATTTTTTTTGAATCAAATTTAAATTGCAGATGATAAGCTTTGATAAATTCTATATCAGAAATTAATTTGTTTATCTTTTTTGTTGTTAAGAGAAACACATTGAAGTAGTGATACACTAGCACTTCGGATCGATGATGTGAATAAACCCAATTTTTTCTTTTCTTTTTTGTCAACAAAGAGATCAGCTCATATGAGCCAATGAGAAGGAAAAGAGTTTACAAACAAAATATGGTGCAGTGAGGTACGCGCTTGGCGTGCCAAAGAATCTGCACTTACATTAGCATTTCTGGGTATATAAGATAGAGTTAAGGAAGAAAACTCCTCCCTATTGATCCTGATATTGTCGAGATAGGTCTTGAAAGCCGGCCAGTCATGGGGGGAAGACACCATCTTCACCACGTCTGAGCAATCTGTATAAAAAGTCACCTCTCGATAATCATGGCCAATCATGCACCACATAGCCCAAACTAAGGCTTCTACTTCAGCATGCAGTGGGGAGAGACTTCGTCTGAAGTTGGCGGCTCCCTTCGTCGTCGATGCTTCCTGATAGGATGAGCACACCCAACCTGCACCCGCAAAGGCGTCCCCTGCTTTCCACGAACCATCTACAAAACACCTGTAACCAGAAAAATCAATAGGCAATTGCCCAACACGCCCCAATTCCTGAGTACTAGTGTGGGTAGGGTTCGATGTTAAATTGTCACCCTCATCCTCGGCCTGAGCCTGCAACCATATAGCCGCCTCCCCTACCGCTAACCTTACGACCTCATCGGGCTTATCCCTAATATTCTCAAAAACATATGCATTTCGCGCCTTCCAAATATACCACATAATCCAAGAAAAAGCCTCCACACGAGAACCCGGATTGCCAGAACCCAAGAAATGATCCACATTTGCATACAGGAAATCTATAGGAAATGAGACTGAGCCAATCGGCACCTAAGCTAAAGCCCAAGTCTGTCGAGCTGACGGACACCGAAAGAGAGCATGTTTTACCGTTTCCTCATCAGCCCCACAGCTAGCACAACCTGCATCACATGCAATACCCCGCCTCTTTAGATTTGCCGTAACCGATATACAGCCGGATAAGACTTGTCACATAAAATGTTTTATCTTTGGTGGGCAAGCCACCCGCCAAACTCTCGCAAGAAGGGGATTAATGTCCGGCCCTAACCAAGGCACCTGAGACTCCTGTTTTGCCGAACGTGCCGTATCATACCCTGATTTAACCGAATACTTCCCGGATTTCGTGAAATGCCAGCCTAGAGATTCCTCCCTCTGGGTACTCCCCAAAGGTAAAGCCCCGATCAAGGCAGCATCCTCCGGACTAAAATGCTGGCGGAGCATATCCATACACCAAGAATTAGTTTGGTGATCAATAAGATGAGAAAGTTTTAAAGAAGGGTCCTGAGAAGGTCCCTTACTCATAGCTGGTCTTGGGGATTGAGCTGGTACCCATGGATCTGTCCATATAGAAATAGACTCACCATTCCCAACCCGTTTAATAAGCCCTTTATTAACCAAAGATCTAGCTGAAACAATACTCCGCCACCCATAAGATGGAGAATATGAACATATCGGATCCATAGGATTCGAGTTCCTATAATATCTGCCCTTGAAAACCCGTGCAAACAGGGAATCGGGTGAATCAATCAGCCGCCACAATTATTTTGCCAACAAAGCAGTGTTAAAATTATCTACATTCTTAAAACCCAGACCACCCAACTGCTTACTCCCACATAACTTCTCCCAAGCTAACCAACGCATACCCCCAGATTGTCCCGTACTCCACCAAAAATTTGCCACAGCACTAGTAAGCTTTGACATGACTGATTTTGGCAACCGAAAACACGACATGACAAAAGTCGGTACCGCAGTTGCAACCGATTTTATCATTATCTCCTTCCCTCCCTTGGAAAGTTGTTTTGCCGTCCAACCATTAGTCCGACTCTGTAGCCGATCCCGAACAAAGGAGAAAACCTTCGTTTATCCTCCCAAACTCTCAGGGATCCCCAGATAAGAGTCCATCCCGCCCAAATTCGATATCCCAAGCACTCCCTGCATCTCACGCCTAACCTCCTCTTCGACCTTATGTCCAAATTGGACTGAGGACTTCTCGAAATTTATTTGTTGACCCGAAACCGCCTCATATGTCTTTAAAATTGCCAAAATGACTCCACATTGATCCTTGTCAGCCTTACAGAAAAAAAGACTGTCATCCGCAAACAACAAGTGTGTAATTGGTGGACACTTATTAGCAACCTTAATCCCAGATATGAGTTTATTCCTCTCAGCCTTCCAAATATTCGCAATTAGCACCTCCGTACAGAGAATAAACAAATAAGGAGATAACAGATCCCCCTGCCTCAAACCTCTCTCCGGTTTTATTAAACCATTTGGTTGACCATTAATTAGTACCTTATACTCAACATAAGAGACACAAAACAAAATCCAGGAGACCCATTTGTCCGCAAAACCCATTTTTCGTAATAAAGCTTCAACGAAGCCCCATTTGACCCTATCATACGCCTTGCTCATGTCCGTTTTAATTGCCTTAAATTTCCTTTTACAGGATGGATTAGTCCGAAGGCCATGAAACATCTCTTGGGCAATCAAAATGTTATCTGAAATCAGTCGACCTGGCACAAAGGCAGACTGTGTTTCCGAAACAAGTTTTGGTAACACCAACTTGAGCCTTTGACAAAAAATCTTAGAAATTACTGTGTACCCCACATTACATAAGCTAATTGGTCTTAATTCTACCATCCGGGTAGGCTTAGCCACCTTGGGAATAAGACAGATATGCGTCTGTTTCAAACTCTTATCAAAAACACCCTCCTCAAAAAACCGATTGACCATGGAAACAAGATCCATCTTGATAACCCCCCAGACCTTCTGGAAAAATAACGCTGTCATCCCATCCGGTCCCGGCGCCTTGTACGGGTGCATCATAAACAGAGCCTTACGAACCTCTGCCTCTGTGACCGGAGCTGTTAACCGCTCATTGACCTCCTCTGTAATTACCATATCAACCTCACTTAAAGCCTCCTGAAAAGACTCTGGATCAATTGAAGTAAACAAATCCTCAAAGTAGGATACTGCAGTATTACAAATATCCTCTTCTTTCGTAGACCAGTTATTATTCCTATCATGCAGTCCAATTATCCAATTCCTAGCCCATCATTGCTTTGTTTTTGCTTGAAAATACTTTGTATTTTTATCCCCCACTCTCATCCATTGATTCCGGCTTTTTGATGCCAATAAATCTCCTCAGCCCTATAGGCCTTGCGTAAACGAGAAGTTAACTCCGAAAGCACCCGCGGGTCAACCGAATCGTCCTCTTGAGCCACCGCCAGCTGATGTTTAAGATCCTCAATCATATCCCTCCCAAAAGGAACCTGAGTTTTTTGCCACTTAGATATTGCCCGTCGGCAACTCCCAATTTTAGACACAAAACTAGGTGAGCCCGGACCTTGAGCTCTACCCCAGCCCATGGAAATCGCCTCCATCAAACCCTTCTTACCAACCCAACGTCTATCAAACATAAAACACCGACGTCCTCGCGGTCGCTTAGCCCCAATACTCACCACCAGAGGTTTGTGATCAGAAGCGATCATAGGCAAATATTCAATAACCGTGTCCANAGAAATTACTGTGTACCCCACATTACATAAGCTAATTGGTCTTAATTCTACCATCCGGGTAGGCTTAGCCACCTTGGGAATAAGACAGATATGCGTCTGTTTCAAACTCTTATCAAAAACACCCTCCTCAAAAAACCGATTGACCATGGAAACAAGATCCATCTTGATAACCCCCCAGACCTTCTGGAAAAATAACGCTGTCATCCCATCCGGTCCCGGCGCCTTGTACGGGTGCATCATAAACAGAGCCTTACGAACCTCTGCCTCTGTGACCGGAGCTGTTAACCGCTCATTGACCTCCTCTGTAATTACCATATCAACCTCACTTAAAGCCTCCTGAAAAGACTCTGGATCAATTGAAGTAAACAAATCCTCAAAGTAGGATACTGCAGTATTACAAATATCCTCTTCTTTCGTAGACCAGTTATTATTCCTATCATGCAGTCCAATTATCCAATTCCTAGCCCATCATTGCTTTGTTTTTGCTTGAAAATACTTTGTATTTTTATCCCCCACTCTCATCCATTGATTCCGGCTTTTTGATGCCAATAAATCTCCTCAGCCCTATAGGCCTTGCGTAAACGAGAAGTTAACTCCGAAAGCACCCGCGGGTCAACCGAATCGTCCTCTTGAGCCACCGCCAGCTGATGTTTAAGATCCTCAATCATATCCCTCCCAAAAGGAACCTGAGTTTTTTGCCACTTAGATATTGCCCGTCGGCAACTCCCAATTTTAGACACAAAACTAGGTGAGCCCGGACCTTGAGCTCTACCCCAGCCCATGGAAATCGCCTCCATCAAACCCTTCTTACCAACCCAACGTCTATCAAACATAAAACACCGACGTCCTCGCGGTCGCTTAGCCCCAATACTCACCACCAGAGGTTTGTGATCAGAAGCGATCATAGGCAAATATTCAATAACCGTGTCCAGAAACTGATCATGCCAATCCTCCGTACCTAAAGCCCGGTCTAACCTACACCGAATTGGTTTCTTATCCCTCCAGCCTTTCCATGATAACCAATCCCCAAGATATGGGAATTCCAGAAACCCGCAATCCTGGATCATACCATTAAATGAGCGGAATGACGCCGCGTGTCTTAGCTTACCCCCCTCTTTTTTTGTGGTTCCCTGTTAGCTCATTAAAATTCCCAACAACCAGCCAAGGTGCTGATCTTACAGAACCTATCCGTAATAACTGTTCCCATACCATATCTCGCTTTTTGGATACTGGGTCCCGATATACAAAGGTTATATGAAAAACTCTGCCATTGTGTAAAGCTTCAATATCAATTAATCTATTTGTGGCCAAGACAATCGAGATATCAAAATCATCTTTATTATAAAATAAATCTAAACCTCCACTTGAACCAATAGGTTCTACAGTTTTTAAATTTTTATAACCAAAATGACCCACAAATTGTTCCATAAAAGAAAAAGATTGTTTTGTTTCCATGAGAAATAAAAAATCTGGCATATGTTTATGCCATAAATCTCTGAGATTTCCAATTGTGGTCTTATTACCAAACCCCTGGCAATTCCAACTTAATACATTCATTTAAAGATATTGGGTTTTGGTGGCTTTCCTCCACCGTGACATCCCTTATCTCCTTCCTGGGACCTTGTTGTGATTCCGCTTACCCCAGATTCCTGACCATTTGAAGGAGGCCTACGTCTAGGAGACAGGAGCATGTTGGCATTCCTCTTCTTAGTAGAAACTCCCCGAAGCACCAAGACCCCCTTCCCCTTTTTCCCCTTCTCGCCTACCTCCACCTTAGTTGAAGTTCCCGTACCAGACTCTGAAAGACTGTTATCCACGCTTGCAGGCTTCGCTTCTTCTAACTCTCCCTGCCCTTGATCAAACTCCACCTCCTCCAAATCAGATACATCCACGTCTGTACTCGCTTTCTCCCCCACCACAACACCGAACACAGGGTCCACCGTGACCTCCTCACTAGCCTCATCGTGGTTCAACATTACAACATCAACCCAATTTTGTTTTTTGTCCTACAAATCTCTCAGAATCACCATAAATCTCACCAAATCATCATGATGAGGTAGAAAATATATTTTAATACAAGTAGGTTCACTAGATTTTATATGGGAATGTTTGTGTTTAAGAATGATTCTTTTTTAATTTCTCACTATGTTGTAATATGAATCTCATATATCATAAAACGGAAGTACACAACTTTTTTTGTAGACTATATAATTTTTATAAGTTAGTTATAAAATAGTTTATAGATTAAATATAGGTTGGTTACAAAAAAAAAAGTTATAGATTAATTGATCAATATTTGGACTATATGTATACACTTAAGAATATCCCGAAAAATCTTCTTAAAAAGAATATTCCAATGATTTATATAATTTCCAAAATAAAACTTTAGTATTCCATGTATTGTTACAAAATATATACTGTTAGGTATAAAAATATATTGTTACGCGTAAAAAATAATAAAATCTTGGCAATTTATCACATTTAATCGTGATTGTCTAGATCTTATTGTGTAGTTGAAAATAAAATCTTACATTAACACGGTCATATTAAAAAACTTTCACCAAACATGCTTAAAAATTAAATAAAAACAACAACAAGTACATAACCATTTCTCATACATAAAATTACAAAATTAACAATATAAACTTACAAAATATGTGTTTTTTTCAAGCCATCATATTTAGCATATGATTTTATTGCATAATGTTTTAATCAAAAAAACTTTTTAAAATAATCATTTAAATTATATTTTATTTTAAAATTATAATATAAATAAAAAGACTTTCAATCCGTGCTCTAGAGCAGGGATTCTAATCTAGTAAGCTTTTTATTCTCACTACAAATGATGTTTAGACATGTACTTGTTCTGAGAAGCGACCTCATTCGGATTTCAGATATCAGACCGATATCGAATACGGAATACCTAAAATATTTGGTGTATGGAGCTGTCTTTATATCGGCTTCCTATATGTAAAAAGGTTTCACGTAGCCTTCTCTAACACGCAATTAATTAATTAAAACATACATATGATGTGAGTGATCGGGTACTTACGCGCTTGCTTGCTTGGTTGCATGATTTTTCTAATGAACTGATGCTCCAAACTACCTCTTAATGTCAAATGTGTGAAACTACTTCTTTTAGCTAAAAGTTATATCCAAAACAAAATATCGATTTTCATATATTCATAAATATACAGATAAAAGTTACCAATTCAAACGTTATTTCTGACTTTTTGTAATAACAATTGTTAAAACATATTTTCTGAATTCTTTAATGTTCCTTTAATTTGGAGGCTACTTTTATTAATTCTAGTTTTTTTTCACGTATATACCTGACTAAATTTTGGTAGATGAAGGCAAGGTTCGGTTTCCACGACTCTACCGTCGCGAACAAGGAAAAAGACACAAATGATATATAACAATCACGGTCGTGATTCGTGAAACGCTGTTAGCCATTGAGAAGAGTCGCCGCAATTATTGGAAATACTTTGCAAGGACGGACAAAAAAAGTCATATCTTCATCTAAAGACTAAAGCTAAAGAGTCGTTGCAATAAATTCAAAGTCCCCACGATAGAGATAAGACGCAGCAGCGGTGTGTTAGTTTGTGACTTTGTGTACATGTTTTCTATCACATAAAGTAGTCGTAGATACTATGCTACCGAACAGGACTAAAATTCACGAGAGGCATGGGTCTTGCACTCTTGCTCTATTTAGGAGGGTACAAATTTGAGATAGAAGGAGAGAGAGGAGTTGCTTTTAAAAACAAAAACGCAAATCATATGGTCACCTTTTTTTATTTAGCTAGGATCAATATATGCATCGTAAAGAGTTACAAAAATAAGGAATGCAATGGGTAAGAAATTCTTGGCTAAGAATAAAATAAACGAATATATTTTTTATTCTGAAAACTCATAAAATGTAAAAGTTCTTTTGATTTAGTCTCCATTCCAAAAATATCAAATGAATAAGTGCAAAAATGCGATACATTTCATATTTCGATATATAAAATTTAATAAATATGAGTCGACAGAGAAAGTTGGGGCGAGTAGTTCTCACACGCGGCGATTTTTTCTCTCCCAAATTCTTCTTTTTCTTCTGATTACAATTTCTTGCACCATTGTTGGGGGTTCTCCATCGATTCCGGCGACGACGAGAGCCCCGAGGCTCATGGCGCTTCATCCGTTAACTGCTGCATCAATCCGGTGAAAGCTTTGTGGTCAAAATCAAGGGAGCAGTGGAAGGGAGAAGTTTCCTCGACACACCAACGGTAAGAGCTCTATCGGCGGTGGTGCGACGAGGAGTAGAAAAGGAAGATTCATGGCAAGGGTCGAGAGAGGAGGTGGTTAGATCTGAAAATCGGAGATTCTGGAGGTTTTTCAGGGTTGTTGTTCGATAGGGGAGGTCGTCTACGGCAAGGAGGAGATAAGCCACCGTCGAAGGTTTCAGATCTACTCCCTACCGCCTATCTCTTCTCATATATGAGCCTGTATCTCTTCGACAATGGAAGCTCAGCTCTTTTCTTCCTCCTCAAAGCTGCTCTACGGTGGCGGGATGGCAACAGATCTTGGATCACCATCTCCGTTTAACTCGCGTCGTCCAGGCTCGTCGGAGGTCCTGTTCTGATGAGCATCCGCAAAAGTTTGGGCGGCGGCTTCAACTGTTTTCTTCAGTTGGAGATTAGGGTAAACGATTGCCAGTTTGATTCCGGTTCGTATTTAAACCTGGATCAATTTTGATTCACAATTATTACTTGGTTTGATGTATGTAGTTTAGGCCCTTTGGAGATTGTAATGGGGCTAAATCCGAAAATAGGTCATTGGGCATTTATTTATAAAATTGAATACCTTTAATAAAAAAAAAATTAATAAATATAACCGCAAAAAACATTCTGCCATTTTATTTATGTTTTCAATTTTTTTTTTTAAATAGAATAGATTATATATAAATGTCAAAACAAGTTATCCAATAGTTTTAAATTATACACATATAATTCACATGGCGTGCATGTTATATGTTTGACTTTATATAAATACCAAAGACAAAGAAGATGGAGTAAGAACCTCAAAGTAGAGAAGAAAAAAAACTAAGAGAGAAAGAGAAAGAGAGAGGATGGTGATAAAGAGAATAGAGCTATGCATAGGGATTATGAAGATAGCAATGGAGTTCTTGGTGGTGGTGGCTGACGCCGTCAGAACCTTCTTGAGCCACTCTTCTCCGCCTCATGCTCACCACCGCCATGGCCTCTACTCTTACTCCCCCTCCCCTTATCGCCCTTCTTCACCTTACATCATCGGCTTTCTTCCCTGAGTTTGTATATTGTCTTTATTTCCTTTGATAAATGAATGTTCATGTACATTCAATATTACTTAATTTCCAAAAAAAATAAGAACTAGTTTTAGTCATTCTCATACGTTATCACTTGAGTTTGTAATTATTTGTTTCCTTCTCTAATTTCGTGTTTTAGGTTCCAGTGTTGAAATTTTGTTGTGGAAATAAAATACTTGTAACCGTGGATTACGATATTAAACTATTTCTTGCAACAGTAAATGACTAAATGTTACCAAATTGGAACAGAACAGATCTGAAACATAGTTGGGCAAACTGAAAAGAGGTTGACGAATAAGACGTGCGTAAACACACTGGTCCCGTTTTCGGACAATAAGTCAATTAGACGTGTCTAGGTTCAACCGATTTCTCATTAATTTTATTTTATGTGATTTATTAATAAGCCTGACAACTTAATTGACGCTTAAGCTTAACTTGTCAACTGTTTGTTTATTGCGTGATAAGTGTTTACAAGTTATCAAAAGTCACACATAATTCTATATTCTTTTTTCTTTGTTTCCTACCTAAACCGTCGAAGCTACACATAACCTAAATCCACCACGACATTAACCTTAACAGTTTCTTTCAAAGACTTATATAGTTTAATTGGAGTAGCTAGAGGAAAAAAGATTGAGTGATGTCTTGTCAGATGCTTCTAGTTTCTGTAGTTATAGATTTTACCTCATTTAATTATAAAAAGCATTATAAAATGCTTAGTTTCTAATTTCGCTGTAAAGAAATGTAATAAGGTAAAAAAGATTGGTCAGTCATTTCAATTGCAGGTAAGACTAGGACGGTTAAACCACAATCAAGTTGTCGATTCGGTAAAAAGCGTATAAAAAATGATGAACAAATCGCCAATTCGGTACATATTTGTTTGGTTACCACCAAATACATAATTAGGTTGGAACTTGGAATAGAAACATACTGATCAGATTTTGTAACGCGTGCTTATGAGTATTTGTGTATATGTTGCTAAAATAGTTGGACCATTTTATGTTAATTCTGATGCAACCGATCAGACACAATCATTTTTTAATCGTTCCCGTACTTGATCATACTACATATAGGATATAGCCAATCCACAAATTTATTATTCTTTATCTTTAAGTCTTAGCAAGATATATTCTTTGTTTATTTAGAAACAGCCACTTTAATGCTATTTATTTGGAGGACCGATTTTGCAGGCATCTTTATGAGGACCACTTTTGAGCCATGGTTGATTCTTTAATTGTTATTTTATTGTTATTTATAGAGATTCTCTAACTAAATTATACTCTCTTCGTTTCAAAATCGAAAATATAGGATGTTTTAAGCAAAACACGCAGATTAAGAAGTTTTTACTTTTAACAAGTTCAACTAATCAGAAACAATACTGCATAATATAAAATATTAAACTAATCTAAAAGTTGCATTGAAATTTAAAAGCATTCTATATTATGAAACAAAAAACTTCTCCAAAACATCCTATATTTTGAAACGGAGGAAGTATAATTGTTTAGATAAAATCTCTTATATATTAATAGAGAAACATTCTCTTGAAAAAGCTGATGTGTCGCCGCCAGAAAATTCGAGACACATTTAACTATTTAGCCTCATTTAAATTTATTATTTACAACTATATGCCATTATATTTTTGACAAAATAAATAAATAAATGTGTTATTTTTAAAAACTTTATCACTTAACTTTATCAATCCCCTACATATTAATAGAGAAGCATTCTCTTAAAAAACTGATATGCCGCCGCCAGAGAGCTCGAGACACATTTAACTATTTAGCCTCATTTAGATTTATTATTTACAACTATATGCCATTGTGCTTTTAACAAAAAAAAAATAATAATAAATGTTTTCTTCTTAAAAACTTTATCACTTAACTTTATTAATATTAATTAAGTTTAAACTTTAAATATATTTTATATGTTAGAAAAACTGATTTATTGAAATGCATGTATGACCCACACGGATCTCATGAATTCAAGCGGGATGGATGCAAAGATATTTTACGGCTCAAAATATTTAAACCCGTTGCGGGATGGCTTAGCAGACGGGTTTGATCGGGTAAACAAATTTATTTAAATTATCTGTTTCATGAAATTTTAGGTTTTTGTGATTTTTATCTTATTTGATAATTTAAAATTTTGATAGAAAATCTAACGATTACTAATTTGGTTCACATTCTATCCAGATCCGCCATCATGTCAATCAAAAATTTATTGTAAAATGATAACTATTTTAAACTTTCATAAAACTTGATGAATTCAAACCAGTATAAGTTTTTTTTTTGGTAGGAGACAAACCAGTATAAGTTTGTATTATAAATGTTATACTAAATAAATATATTTACAAATGTAATATTTCAAACAAAAATTTTACTCTGTGCAACATCACGGATTATTACCTAGTATATTTTGTTTTTGTTGCGATTGTTTTTTGAACATTTTTTTAAAAAACATCTTGAGTATGAGTTTAAGAGATAAAAACATTATATTCATGTCTACGTTGTGTAAGAATATAATTTTCCCTGCAATGTGTTGAAACTCAATCTAGATCCTTCCCTGCACGAAAGGAGACAGAAAGCAAGAGCTTGAAATCCTGCGTGGAATAATGTTCTCGGATCTTTTGTTTCAAATTAATCTTGTTCTCACACAAGAGTTGACTACGATTTTGTTTCGTTTATGTGCACCAAATTTATTATGATTATAATGAACCAACGCGCGTTTGGATTCTGATTTCGCAAAGCAAACACTTCCTAGGTTTGCTTATTTTAACGCATTCATGAATACCGGCAGCATAACAAGCTACGGACTCAGCAATCAGCGACCTCTCTAGCCCTATGACCCTATCCAGAGTTTTTTGTTTGTTGACGACGTCAGCCCAATTTTTAGTTATTTTCCTAACCCGCTAAGCCTTCCAATATGAGATTAATAAATCTGTAATCTTTGTACTTGCTATTGGTGGACGACCTCTCGCGTCTCCCCAATGTACTTAGTTCTCATAATTTTCTCCTGTAATTTTTTGTTTGAGTTTTGTTTATATTAATTAGTAATTACTATATATGAATGGTCTTCCACATTTTCATGTGGTATTGAATGAGCTTGACACACTTTAATAGTTGTTAGAATCCTCAAACTTCACAATATGTACACGCCAAAGATATTCCTATGATCACGCACTTAGTTGCGATGCCGATGTCGATGATTACCACTTTTTATCAAATTGTATTGTTGTAAATCACTTATTCTCATACAACTATCCACAAAACCGTCATCCCCTTCTTATGTGGCATCATAAACCTTCACCACCACCACCAACAAATCATGTTACTAAAAGCATGTTTATTGTAAAACCAAAAGTATATAATTAAAAAAAATCAAGACATTCCATAAAAATATAAGCTAACTGCAAACATTGTATGTCATAAATACTAACTAGGAGATATCCATACTACAACACTAGGTTACATTTTTTTTTTTTTTTTCAACCAAACATTAATAAAATTAAAAGAGAATTCCAAGATTGGTAGCTCAACCCTGAAGAAAAGAGTTTACAAAAGTGGATTCAAAAATTAAAGATTTTGAAGACCGGGCAAGATAGTCAGCCCTTACATTTAAGTCTCATGGGATCCTGGCTAGGGTGAAGGAAGGGAAAGAAGATCGGAGCAATGAAAAATCCTCCAGCAGATTCGAGAAAGCGGGCCAATCCTCTGGCGTCTGCACCATCGCAACTAGTTCTGCACAGTCCGTCTCAAAAGCCTGACAATCAACTCCAGCCACCAGTAAAGACTCCATAGCCCATATCAGTGCTTGTAATTCCGCATGTAAGGGAGTAAGGCCTCTCCTATGACTCCGTGCTCCCAAAAGCAGCGTTGAATCTTCTCCACTACAACACCACCAACCCAAACCCTGAAAAGGGTCCGTACCTTTCCAAGAACCATCGACCTGACAACGGGGAAAGGAACCCATGTCCTCTAATAAAAGTAGAGGATACATATATCTCACTGAATAAGACTTTGCCTCCTTCCACAATAATTTATCACTAACCGCTTGATTCAAAATATCAATTGGCTCTAATTCGGTACCCTGGAAAACCTTTTTATTTCGATCTTTCCAAATTGACCATATAATCCAGGGAAGACGAAGAGCTATATCGGAAACCCGAATTGTGAAGACGCCTGCCAGAATATGAAGTCCAAATTCGCATAAATCGAGGCATAAGGAAAGCCTCCCGTATCTAACAACACAGGGGATAACTCCCAAATACATCGCGATCAAGGGCACTCAAAAAGCGCATGGTTTATAGTCTCCACTGCAGATGCACATCGCTTACACAAAGCATCACATCGGACACCCGATACGCAAGCCGTTCTAACACAGGTAGAGTACCCGAGGAAATCTGCCAGAAGAAGTGTTGAATCTTCGGGGGTACATATAATTTCCACGACTGAGCCCGTAGGGGCATACATGTCGGCCCATACTCAACATCCGTGATTAATTTTCGGGCAAGCCGATATCCTGATTTGACCGAATACTTCTCTGACTTAGTAAAATGCCATAATAATCTATCCGGTTGATAAGTTTTACTAATCGGTATACTCCGAATAAGTGATATATCCACTGGATAAAAAAAAACTCCTCAAGAATAGGCAGATGCCAATCCTTTGTAACTGGGTTAATTAAATGATTAACCATCAAACTCGGAAGCCACAATCTCCCCCTACCATTCGCTGATCTTGGACGAGTATCCGGTAACCATGGGTCACGCCAAACCAAAATGGAGCAACCGGAACCTACCACCCATCTCGCTCCCTGTTCCACGAAACCCTTGGTTGAATAAATATTCCTCCATGCAAAGGATGGGTTATTTGGTTTTTTTGCCATCAGAGGATGTTTGTTTCTAAAATATCACCCTTTCATCACCCGAGCCATTAAGGACGTCGGATAGTGGATTAGCCTCCAAAATTGTTTGGCCAGCATGGCTTCATTAAATTGATCGTCCGCAGCGGATGGGGGAGTTTAGGCCGATTAGTCTATGCAATGTGAGTTACAAAATTATTTCTAAAGTATTGTGTTTTCGGCTCAAGCGTTTATTGCCTCTTTTGGTTTCATAAACACAATCAGCCTTTGTTTCTGGTCGTTTAATTACATAAAATATTCTTGTGGCTCAGGAGATGTTCCATGGACTAAAAACTAACCGCCGGTGTAATTCGGAGTTTTTGGCATTTAAAACGGATATGAGTAAGGCATATGATCGGGTTGAGTGAAATTTTTTGGAGGCGGTTTTGGTTCAATTAGGATTTGATAGGAAATGGATCTTATGGATCATGTGGTGTGTCTCGTCAGTGTCGTATCAAGTTCTTTTGAATGGTCAGCCCCGAGGTTTTATTAGACCACAGAGGGGACTACGGCAGGGTGATCCTTTGTCACCATACTTATTTATTCTCTGCACAGAGGTCTTGATAGAAAATATTAAAAAGGCTGAAAGGGAAGAGAAAATAACGGGTATTACCATCGCCCGTGGTAGTCCTACCGTTTCACATTTGCTATTCGCTGATAGCCTTTTTTTTGTAAGGCAAAGGCGAATGAATGTAGGATGGTAATGGATATAATCGGCAACTATGGTAGAGCATCAGGACAAGAGGTTAATCTGGCTAAATCCTCTATCATGTTTGGCAAAAAGGTTCCTACAGAGATATGATCTCAGTTGAAGTTAGTTATTGGTATTTCTAAGAAGGGCGGTATGGGTTCTTATTTGAGTATTCTTGAAAATCTGCAAGGCTCGAAAACTAAGGTTTTTAGCTACGTTAAAGATCGGTTAGATGATCGAGTAAATGGTTGGTCTGCAAAGTGTTTATCGAAGGGTGGTAAGGAAATTATGATTAAATCGGTGGCTTTGGCACTTTCTACCCATGTTATGTCATGTTATAAACTGCCACAGGATTTGACGTCTAAACTAACAAGTGCTATTTCCACCTTCTGATGGAAGTCCAATGATAAGGCACGAGGTATGCACTGGGTTGCTTGGGATAGATTATGTAAAAATAAATGTGAGGGGAGCCTAGGTTTCCGTGCTTTGGAACGAGGTTACATTTTCTCCAAAGATTGTAATATAGTCTACAACTTATAGTTGTATTAATTTTTTAAATTATTTTGTTTATGACAATGTTTATTTTAAATATTGTAATTGTTTGGTAAATCGACATATATTTTTCTAATTTCACATGTATATTTTTGTATATATGATATCAAATAAACAAATAAACTGATAGTAGAAATAAAGAAATAATAAATAGATTACACATGGCTGTCTGCCTGTGTAATTGAATTTAGTTTTTTTTAATTACATATTGTTTGAAAATATAATTAAACGGATATTCATATAAACAAATTGAATATTCAATTAAAACAAATAGATTGATATTAGAAATAAAGAAATAATATATAGAGTTACTCATGGCTGTGTAATTGAATTTAGGATTTTTTTTTTAATTACATGTTGTTTGAGGATATAATTTAACGGATGGTCATATAAAAAAATTGAATGTTCAATTAAAACCAAAAGAAATTCTAAAACAAAATTCAAAAAAATTAGAAAACATAAAGTCACCGCAACTATTGGTAGATTAATATTTTATGTATAGTAGTATATTGATAACTGTAAATTCCGTAATTTTATTGATATAATATGACTATTTAGTTCATATTAGTATATTGTAATTTTGGATATGGCAAAATAATTATATGTGTATAGTCTTAAAACATTCATTAGTTCATATTCTTGTCTTATTATACCAGATTAATATCTAATGATCTCATTATACAAATTCTTTTAGAAAATTATATTGTTTCAATTTGTCTGATATATACTATCATTTTATATTGTTTATTTGTCGTATTTGCACGCATTATTTGGTGAAATATTTTAAAATATTAATTATAATATTGTAATTGTGAGCAAATAAAACTTCTTAAATTATCAACCCACATTATTTTATTTTTTCAACTCGCTGATGTGGAAAGTTATACACACATTTTTCATATAGATTGAGTAATATATGTTTGTTTTAAAAAAATTTTAAATCACAACATATGTAGGAAAAAAACTACTGCTTACCAAAAAAAATATTTATTTATTAATGATATGTATTTATGAGAATTTAAAACAGTTTGTAAATGAAATCAAAGAAAGATGATAGGAAAATAATAATTTAAAATCTAACAAAAACTTATAAATATAATAATTAAAAATAAATCATATTTTATTATATCAAATCTTAGTTTTCAAATTTGATTAGGTAACAATAATTGAAGTTTTAATGACTCTTTCATACATAATTAATTTGAGAGAGAAATTTTTTATGAGTTTAAGAATTAAATTACACTTAATGACAAAATTTTAAATGATCATCTTAAGAAAAATGTCATTTGATGTAAATATTTACGAAGAAAAAGTGTAAAATTATATGGATATTTTTCCCTTAATAGCCATAACAGTGTATAGATTATTTCTAAATTAAAATTTGAGATACACATCATCAAATTATCAAGTAATATATATTAAATTATAAAATTAATAATCACAATATCTCTAAACTTTAATTAATACTACTATATAATAACACTAATTCCCTATCATAAAATATGATAGAAATGTTGCTAAAGTTTATTTAATCAATGATTTATATCTTCTTTATAAATACTTAAAACAGAGAAACCATAAAACCATAAAACCTAAAACCTGGCAGTAACAGACACAATGACGACGACTCTTCCAACATCGTTTTCTTCATTACCGGAGGACATCGTTCTCAACTGTTTGGCTCGTGTCTCTAAATTCCACCGTCCAACTCTTTCCTTAGTCTCCAAGTATTTTCGATCTCTCATAGCTTCCCCTGATCTTGAGGCCACACGTTCCCGCAACGAAATAAAAGAAGAGCACCTCTGCGTCTGCTTTGACGTGCACGCTGATCCTCGCTGGTTCACTCTTCTACCATTTCCGACACAACAGAAACTGAAACCAATCCCTTCGCCGTATAAACATCCCCGTTTCTCCACCGTTCTTTCAATCGGTTCAGAGATTTACATAATCGGAGGCCTCGTCGAATATGGAAAGAAAGGCAATAGAGTGTTGGTTCTTGATTGTGAATCACATCAATTGCGTAGACTACCAAATATGCGTCTATGTAGAAAATCTCCAGCCGCTGATGTAATCGACGGTAAGATTTACGTGATTGGAGGCTCTAACTCCCACAAAATCAAGAATTGGGGAGAGGTTTATGATCCAGAGACCAAAATTTGGGAGCCATTATTGCCTACAACAGTACTAGATCTCACAACTCGTAAGAGTGTGGTTCCAGGTAAACTGGTAATGGGTGGAAAAGTTTATGATATGTATGGTTTGGAGTTTAAGTTGAACACGAAGGTGTGTTTGGTAGAAATAGAGACATTGATGTACCAAATATCGATTTCGGATGGGATGTTAGTGTGGTGTGATCTAGAGGAGAGTTTGGAGTTGAGTCGTAAGGTTGAGGGACTTGAAGGAGTGGCCCGTGATTCATATTTTACTAGTTATCTAACTTGTGTGGCAAGTTACGACCGAGGAAGGAGAGTAACAGTTTGGTGGAAGTTGACTTGTGGAAATTGGGCTTTCGATGAATGTAAAACAGAGATCTGGTGTGCAGAGATTTCGTTTGAGAGACGCGATTTAGGAAGGCTTTGGGGATTTGTTGAATGGTCTAAGAATGTGTGTATTTTTGACCAATACAAACTTTATCCTGATTTATTTTTGCATTATGCTATTGTGACATACTGATCATTGGAATTTTATTTTAGTTTTTCGATTTAGTTTTACAATTTGTACGGATTTTTTCTTTTAGGTTTTTTTGGTACAACTAGCATGATTTTTTAAGAGATTTTATTTTGTGCTTGTTTAAAGAAAATATTACATTGTCTTTTAGACTATTGGTTCCATAATTAGTTACGAAGAAATGGAACAAGCTCAAGAGTTGCTTTCTTGCTGAAAATGATCGATCCGGTTTCTTCTAAGTCAATGTCTTTGGTAGTTTTCCCTTGAGGCAATCCCCAATCGAAGAAGTAGAGCAAATTCAACAGTCCCATTTCGACGTTGGCGAAGCCGATTCCCATCATCATCCCTGGACAGATTCTCCTACCAGAACCAAATGGTAAAAGCTCAAAGTTTAGTCGTCCTTTGTAATCTATGGAACTGTCAAGAAACCTTTCAGGATAAAACTCATCCGAGTTGGTCCAGAGATTTGGATCACGTGAGATAGAGTAAATGTTGACTATTGAGGATAAGTCTCTAATTTAAGATAAGGCTTAGGGGTTTTTGTGATAAGGCTTAAAACCTAAGTTTGTGCTGTTTGTGTTTATCTTATTTTCTCATTGTATTGTGTATAAATACCCTAGTTTGGGCAGTAAATAAAATTAAGTCAGTTTGATATCTTAATTCTACATGGTATCAGAGCCTAAATCGATCTAAAGTTTATTTCGATTGTTCTCGTTTTCTTTGTGCTTTTCTAGCTTCAAATTCTTTTCCTTATTTTGTGCTTTCTTGCGTGACAAGAAAATCATGGGTGATCATGAATCCTCCGTTACACCTGGTTCCACCGGTGTTATTGTTGGTCAGTCTGATGTCAAGACTGCTATCCCTCCATACACGTTGTCAAGCTCAGACAATCCTGGTGTTATGATCACTTCAGTTTTGTTAACTGAAGATAACTACATCCAATGGTCTGAAGAGATGTTGAATGCTCTTTAAGTCAAGCGCAAGACAGGGTTTATCAGCGACACTATTCCCAGGCCTTCTAGTGATAGTCCTGATCTAGAAAATTGGAAAAATAGTGAATTCCATGATCATTAGTTGGATTCGATCTTCGATTGAGTCTAAATTGAATTCAACCATGACGTTTGTCTCAAGTGAACAAGAATTGTGGGAAGAGCTGCAATATCGTTTCTCTATTGGTAACAAGGTGCGTGTTCACCAAATTAAGGCTAAACTTGCCTCGTGTAGACAAGATGGTCAATCTGTTATGGAATATTATGGAAGATTGTGCAATCTTTGGGAAGAACTGAAAAATTATCGAGTGAGTCCCGTTTGTTCCTGTGGTGTCACTTTGTCTGCAATTGTGGAAGAAAGAGATGAAGAGAAGCTTCATCAGTTTGTAATGGGCCTCGATGATTCGAGGTTTGGTGGCCTCTGCACTACTCTCATTAGTATGGATCCTCTCCCTAGTCTCGCTGTGGCATACTCTAAAGTGATTCGTGAAGAGCAAAGAATGTCCTCTGCTAGTCTTCAACAAAATCACGAGTTTGTCGGTTTCTTGGCTCGTAGTGATAACCGCGATCAGTCTTCTTGCGGTGATGCTTCCTTGTTCCGGACTGATCATACTGGTTCTCTTCTTGGTAAGGGACGCTCCTGCACTCACTGTGGTCGTACCGGGCATGAACAGAAGGACTGTTGGCAACTTGTTGGTTTTCCATATTGGTGGATGGATCGTGAGCGAGGTACTAGTGGTGGTCGTGGTTCTCCTGGTCGGGGAAGAGGAGGTCGTGGTTCTATGGTTTCTAGTGGAGGAAGAGGACGTGGGAAACCTATGACTGCTCATGCGACTAGCTCCAATTCCTCTATTTTTCTTGCCTTAACATCTGAACAGTTGAAAGTTTTAACTCAGATGATTCATGAAAAATCAGGCAACGATAGTTCCGACAAACTGTCTGGTAAGCTTGAGTTTGGTGATATTATTTTGGACACAGGAGCATCTCACCATATGACTGGGAGGCTTTCTTTGTTGCACAATGTTGTGTCCATTCCGACGTGTTCGGTTGGATTTGCCGATGGTAGCAAGACTTTTGCTATGAGTGTTGGTGTTTTGTCTCTAACGGACAAAGTCTCGTTGACGAATGTTCTATTTGTGCCATCTTTAAATTGCACTCTGATTTCTGTTTCTCAGATTTTGAAACAAACTAAGTGTCTCGCTACTTTCACTGACATAATTTGTTTTCTTCAGGACCGTTTTTCGAGGACCCTGATTGGAAGCGGTGAAGAGCGTGACGGTGTGTACTATCTTACGGATGTGGCTTCAACGAAGATACATGCAGCTACGGTTTCTCTTGATAAGGCTTTGTGGCATCGTCGTTTGGGGCATCCAAGTTTTTCAGTTCTTTCTTCTCTACATTTGTTTTCTCAGTCTTTTTCCTCTGTTGGTTCTGACTCGTGTGGTGTCTGTTTTCGTGCAAAACAAACACGAGAGGTGTTTCCAGAAAGTATTAATAAAACTCAAGAGTGTTTTTCATTAATTCATTGTGATGTTTGGGGTCCATATCGTGTTCCTGTCTCGTGTGGTGCAGTTTATTTTCTAACTATTGTCGATGACTATTCTAGAGCAGTATGGACTTACTTGTTACTTGAGAAATCAGAGGTTCGTAATGTTCTTACCAATTTCATAACGTATGCCGAGAAACAATTTAGCAAAGTGGTCAAGACTGTTCGAAGTGATAATGGAACAAAGTTCATGTGTTTGTCCTCTTATTTTCGTGAGAAAGGCATTGTACATAAAACCTTGTGTTGGCACTCCACAACAAAATGGGAGAGTTGAACGCAAACACATATATATTCTTAATGTCTCTCGGGCTTTGCTTTTCAGGCTAAGTTTCCGATAAATTTTTGGGGTGAGTCGGTTTTGACAGCTGCATATTTGATAAATCGCACCCCGTCTTCGATTCATAAAGGTTGCACTCCGTATGAACTTCTTTATGGATGTAAGCCAGACTAATCTCAGCTTCATGTTTTCGGCTGCGCTTGTTACACTCATCATGTCACTCGTGACAAAGATAAGTTTGGGGAAAGGAGTCGGTCTTGCGTGTTTGTTGGTTACCCCTTTCGTAAAAAGGGCTGGAGAGTTTATGATATGGAGTGCATGAGTTTGTTGTATCTCGTGATGTTGTTTTCTGTGAGGATTCTTTTCCTTACTCCGCTGCACAAGATTCTTTGTCCATTTCTTCGTCGGTTCAACCACTTGATGATGACTGGTTGGTTGCACCATTGCCTTCTACTGACGCGCATGTTGCAGACAGGGGGAGTTCTTCTGTATCTGAGGTTGTTATCAATAGGGGGATTCCTTCTGTATCGGAGACTGTTCCACCTACCTCTGTTTCCCCTGTTTCTGACTCCTCTGTATTGGATCGACAACCTAATCCGTCTAGCAGTGATAACTCTGGTTCTGTTGTTGTTCCTCTCTCTGTTTCAGTCTCGGCGTTTGATTCTTCTTTGTCGATGCAGTCCTTACCACCTCCTCGTAAAAGTTCACGACAACCTACTCCGTCAGTTCGCTTACAGGATTATGTTCTTTACAATGTTGATAGTACACTCGTCGTCAGTCACGCTCTTTCCGCTGCTTCTACTCAATCCTCGTCTTCGGCTCAAGGTATGTCTTTGTCTCCTTTGACAACCTCTTTTTCCGATGACTCTTTTTCAGCAGGTCATCGGGTTATTTGGCTTCCATTGTCTCCAATGTCGAACCAAAGCACTTTAAAGAAGCTGTTCGACTCAAAGTTTGGAACAATGCTATGACAAAGGAGGTAGATGCTCTCGAAATTCACCGGACTTGGGATGTTGTTGATCTCCCTCCTAATAAGGTTGCTATTGGTTGTCAATGGGTCTATAAAACCAAGTATAATGCGGATGGTTTGGTAGAGCGTTATAAGGCTCGGTTGGTGGCACTTGGTAACAATCAAGTTGAAGGTGAAGATTATCATGATACGTTTGCTCCGGTGGTTCGTATGACCACAGTTTGGACTCTTTTGTGATTGGTAGCTGCCAATCAGTGGGAAGTTTATCAAATGGATGTTAATAATGCATTCTTACATGGTGATCTTGATGAGGAGGTCTACATGAAGCTTCCTACGGGTTTTCGTCACACTCATCCTGGTAAAGTATGCCACCTTAGGAAGTCTCTTTATGGTTTAAAGCAGGCTCTGCGGTCTTGGTTTAAAAAGCTATCCGACTCATTGCTTCGTTTCGGGTTTGTTCAATCATATGATGATTACTCATTGTTCTCCTATTCTCGTGGAGGTATTGAGCTTCATGTTCTAGTGTATGTTGATGATCTTGTCATTTGTGGGAATGATGCCTATATGCTTCGACAGTTTAAAGACTACTTGAGTCGTTGTTTCTCTATGAAAGACTTGGGGAAACTCAAATACTTTCTAGGCATTGAAATGAGTCGTGCTTCAGACGGTATTTTCATTTCTCAAAGAAACTATGCGCTGGATATTGTTTCCGACTATGATTTGGCCGATTCTCGTTTTGCTTTTACGCCACTTGAAAAGAACCATGGTCTTGCCAAAGATGATGGTCCTCTTCCACTTGATCCTAAGCGCTATCGAAGACTTGTTGGTCGTTTGCTGTATCTCCTTCACACGCGTCTTGAGCTGTGTTACTCGGTTCATGTCTTGTCCCAATTCATGAAAACTCCACGTGAGGCTCATTGGGACGCTGCCTTGCGTGTTGTTCGTTTTCTCAAGGGTGTTCCTGCTCATGGTATTTTGCTCAATGCTGATAAGGATTTGACGTTAACAGTTTATTGTGACTCTGATTGGTCTTCTTGTCCGTTAACTCGCCGTTCTCTTAGTGCTTATGTGGTCTTCATGGGGTCTTCTCCTATCTCTTGGAAGACTAAGAAACAAGACACTGTCTCTCATTCATCCGCTGAGACCGAGTACAGGTCGATGGCTGTTGCTTTAAAGGAGATTAAGTGGTTGCGCAAGTTGTTAAAAGGATTGGGTGTCGAACTTACTTTTCCTGCTCGCTTGTTCTGTGATAGCAAAGCTGCGATTCACATTGCTACTAATCCGGTGTTTCATGAGCGTACTAAACACATTGAAAATGATTTGTCATGCGGTGCGGAATTCTTATCGTGATGGTGTTATCACGTTGCAACATGTGCGGACTGATGCTCAGCTTGCGGATATCTTTACAAAGGCTTTGGGGCGTGATCAGTTTCATTTTCTTTTGTCCAAGTTGGGTGTTCACCCGTCCAAATTTTTGGAATCCGGCAGATGTGGAAATGGCGCATGGTGATTTTTTGCACCTTAGACTGGAATTGAGCACATTGGATTCCAATCATCCGTAAGGGTTAGATAAAGGGGTTGGTCATTAGACCGGTGATGATGATGCGTCATAGTGTTAAGACATTTAAAAGATGATTTAGTGAACGCAACAATAATCCTTGCAAACTTTTAGTGAACGAAAAATGTATATGTAAACAAATACTGAAAGCTACGTTTACAGATCAACACAGCCAACTTCCAAGTAAATACTTTGGAAGCAACAGCATATTATTTTAAACAAAAACAAAATAACACTACTAATCTCTTCCCTGCTTTAATCTTTGGTTTCTAGATTTCATCAAACATTCAAGATCCAGACAACAAAGAAGCAGAGCACAAGTGGGAGAATAAAGAGCAGCCTAGCGAAAGAGATGATAATATCTACAAAGAAAAACTAAATCGAATCCGAGTCATGTTAAAGAAAAGAAAAAAAACACATAAAAGACCCATCTAACTCTTATTATAATATCAGGCAGAGGGCATTGAGGTAGATATCACAACATAGGATAAGTACTGAAGTCCTTCCTGAATCTTTGTGATAGCTGTGGTTTGGTCAGAGCGAAGACTATCGTTGAAGGTGCTTGCTTTTTCCGGCATGGTTGATGTTTTCAGAAGTTCATCTTTGGAATCAGCAGCAGCAGTAACTCCTTTAATTGCAGCTGAGTATGTTTCGGATACATCTGATATACCTGCAATGCGGAAAAGAGTATTTGGAAACTGTGACTTTTCGTCTACTGTTTCACAAGCATATTGTCTTCTGTCTAAACCCAGACACTAACTATATACAAAACTAAAACTGAGGCAAGAGAAAACCCCAAACTAAGGTGGTTTTAAGTGTCTACGATGAACTTTAATTTCCAAGAACTTCCCTTTTTTACAGTTTTAGTCTGTGTAGTTGAAGAAACGTTGCTTCTACCTTCTTCTTTTACAAATGAAAAGAGCTATTAATATTATCCTTACATAAGATGATTCTAACAACCCAGGATACTCGGTAAGACATGCGATAGAACAATTATAAGTCAAAGTAAGTTAAATAACTGTGGACCAACCTGTTATAAAACTGTTGGAAACTGCTTCAACATATCCAGCCATTGATTCTGCCTTGCCTTTAATCAGCTTAGCTTTCTCAGTAGGATCCTCTGGCCACTCGATTTTCAACGCCTCAGCGTCTTCATCCTGAACTTTGTTGGCATGAGATATCATGGACTTACTGAGGATAAGCAGATGAGTGACTGCAAAACAGCACATCTCTGAAAGCCTCTGCAGAAGGAGATTTCATTTTAGTTGGTGGATTTTTTTTTCAGCCAAACAAAACAGAACAATACTAGTGGTAGTAGAATAAATATTCTTAATTTTAAACAAGAGTATGAAGGGATCACTCTTCGCACATGAACTCCTTCTGAGTGAAGAGATTCAAGCCTGCCACCAGTTCGCTGGATCATATCATTTACATTTAGTCCCGCTAAAGCATTTGTGAACCTGAAAAACATAATTGACAACCAAATAAAAAACAGGTCTACGAAATATAATCCATACATATTTATCACTTAACCTTAACATGAGAAATTTCCTGATGCAAGATTCCAAGTTTCTAATTTTCACCTTCTCTAATCATATAGAGGATTGGATTTGGTAAATGATATGAAGGGACAACAACTGATATCTATAACATTCTTGGGCATTGAAGGGACGTATTGTGGTGATTTAATGAGAAAGTACAGACAAAGGAAACTGATGGAGAAAATCAAAATGTCGAATCTGATAGATGGAAAGGGAAACAATGATAATTACCCAGCAGCCATATCAGCAGCTTTGCTGACACTCGAGTTATGCAGATTCTTCATGTCATCATCATTGCCTTCAGTTTTGATATCTATATTCTTCCCTTTGTCAGACTCTGCTTTACTTTTACTCGTTTCATCAGCGAAGCTGAACAGTTGTTGGATTTGTTTGAGCTTTCCATCGTACAACGATTTCTCATCTGGTGACAATTTCCCCTTTCTCCTGTTGAACAACAGAGTATAGTGGCTTGCCAATGCTTCCAATTCCTGAAATCACCATAAATAAAATAATTGAGGGAAGAAAAAATCGATTATCAGAGAATGAATTGCCAGGTGATTTTCAGAGATAAGTGGGTCACCTCAAGCTGCTCAGGACCACCATAAATGTAAAAGCATCGATCAAATGTCACTTCCTCAAGTACTTGATCTACCCCATTCTTCTCAACCCCAAGACCAGTCTCTGTAATTAGTAAATCCATGGTCTCCTTGCCCACAAATTCAAGTACTTGCATTCCTTTGGCAGTTAATGCTTTTCCCGTCTGCAGAACAGAACGGTTAAATATAATGTTAAGCTAAGAAGACAGAAAACGACACAAAAGAAAGCACAAACCTCCAGTAAAGACGGTGCACCAGATCCAGCTTCCCTGGGCGAAGAACCTTGCTGGACACTGTTTTCAAGCCTACAAAAGAAATTGCGGAGCGTTCATAACTTGATCTTCTTCGTAGGGGAACCAGTCTATACCGAAGAAACACATGACCTCGGGTTCATTAAGCCACCACAGTCTAAACCAGTCATAGGCAAACAATGTATTCTTATCTTCAGGAAATGACAAATATAGCTTGCCCAACATTTTACTGATAATGAATCAAAAAAGAGCACGCTAATTTACCAAAAGAAGAATCTATTAAAGTAAATGAACTTAGTATGGTCATTGTGTGACGTGTCAACAAAGTTTAAATGCTCAGACCCTTATGTGCAGAAACAGAATGCTAAACAATTAAAGTAATTAACTTTAGAGTTGAATTGATAAATAATTCAAATTCCAACACTCCAGTTTCCAATCAAAGGATTACTTTTCAGTTATCCTTAAAACATTTTCGTTCATTAAGTTTGTAATTTTCACATTTAAGATTAAAGCTATCAGTAAAAGAAAAAAATAATGTTAAAAGGAACATACTTTTGCACCAAACTTGAGCCCCCTTTTAACGCATTTCCGAATGCCTGCCAAGCTCCAGAAGTGAAGCTCTCAACTGAATCATCAAAAACCTTCAAACCCTGAAGAAGTAAATGCTAACGTATAAGCAAATGAAGAATAACGACTTAAGCCAACGACAAATAAAAAGAAAACAGATATGGCAGAACAAAGATTTATGTAGGAAAGAGCATGATCGCATTTACAATATTATCACCATAAACATAGACAATGACTTGCGCATAAAAAGCAAGAAAAACTTGCCTGGCTAAGAAGTGACTCTTCGCTTGCACCCTCCAATCTCTCGAGAGCTGACTTCTTCAACTTTGAATTCTCATCATCACTATCCTGCTCTGTATCAGGTTCTTCAGTTTTCTCTTCTTCCTTGGCAGAAGATTCAGAGTCTTCATCTGCTTCTCCCATCTCTGCAATGCTTTTAGCTGCTTTCTCCGCCACTGCTGCAGCCTACAATGGGAGGAGAAAATCAGGGTTCATCATTATTCATAAAAAGGATGAATTTTTAAAACTTAGTAAAACCATGTTTCCTTAAACAAACATGTACTGAAATAAACAGACATCGTACCAAAACCTCTCAAGATAGAAAGGTTACATTATCTTTCTAAAGTAGGCTGGGATGATAATAAATGGAACCAATAAACACATTTGTATCCCATCAGATTAATCCTAATATATCAAATCAATTCACTCTTTAAGAAACTCATGACCACATCAAAATAGCAATGCAGAGTTTGAATGAGTTACAATACACCACAAAAGCGCAATCAATTGGTACCATACGCTTCGGATCCAATATCAGAAAACACTGAATTCATACAAAATTAGGTCAAAATTACGGAGTGGGGGGGAACATACATTACGAGATATATCTTCGGCAGCTTTTTGAAGATCCGAAAGCACAGAGAAGCCAGAGAAACCCCATCCCCAACCACCACCAGAACTCTTGGGCGTCGCATCCGATTTCTCAATCTCGGGCTCCTCTTCCTTAACCGGGTATGATTTCTCCTCGTGCATTTGCTGCTTGTCTTCCTCCATCGTCGATTCGAAACCAAATTAGGGTTTCCCAAAAATCGGATTTACCAGAAATGAGCGATTGGGTTTTGTTCGAAGGAATGAAATGGAACTAAAAGATTTCGAATCGAAAAAGGAAAAACTGTAATTCAGTTAGCTGAAACTCAAAAGACTTAACCGGAAAATGCTTCGTCGTGCAGCAAAAGGATCTTCAACCATACGTCGTCGTGTATTACAGAAAAAACAAAATTTCGTTGGCCCAATAACCCAATAGCCCAATAGGTTTTTTTTTTTTTACTCAACAAGTATTTTATTGCTTAACAAGAATCATTACAAAGTGGTTCAGTGAGCCAAGCTTTATTACAGATTCAACATAACAGGGAGAATTTTGACAACCAAATTTAGCAAGGTTATGAGCAGGTACATTACATGACCTTTTGGTATAACTACAGACAAAATGAAGAAATTTTGTTTTCCAAAATTGAATATCCTTGATCACATTCATGATTGAAGCATCTCGTTGTTGGCCATTAACAATGTTAACAAGAATTTCACAATCTCCTTCAAATATTATGGATTTATAACCTCGGCTCCATGCGTGTTGTAACGATGATAGTAGTGCCTTTGCTTCTGCTTCTAGAGCCGACTGAGACTTTGATAAGACCATTGCTCCCCAAACTAATACTGTCCCTTGATGATCCCTGACTATCCATCCTCCTGTAGTTGTGTGGTTTTGAAGATTAAAACCTGCATCAAAGTTACATTTAATCATAGGAGCAATTGGTTTTGTCCATGTTGTGATATTCGTATCAGCCCAATAGGTTTATTAAACTAAATTAACTACCTCTGTATATTTTATGAGAAAATGTAAATAAAGTCGTCAATGTAGCAATGTTGAATAATTTTCTATAATTAATACTATTGTTTTTACAATTAATTATAGAAATTTTTTTATCATTAAAAAATGACACTGATATATTTTTATGTATTAAGAAAATAAATATGAACTCTAACAAGAATTAATGCAAATTGGTAAGAGAAAAAAACTTACATTGGTCACATTCCACTAATCTTTTTACATAATATATATATATATATATATATATATATATTAATAATGTATAAAATTATCATATTATGGTATAGATGTGACCATATATAGTTATACTTAATAAATTTATACTTCAATTTTCACATATATGATTAAGTAAGTTTATCATTAACTAAAACATAGGGATAAAATATGAATTAAAAAAATTGTATCAAAATATAAAATGAGACATTTTTTATGAATCAAAAGTTAAATATTAAAACGATAATATTTGTGAAATGAAAAAAAAAAAAAAAATTAATAATAATTAATTGATCGAACAATAATTAATTTACAGGTTTAACTTCCTCGGATAGTGCCACAATTTGTTCTAGGTCCAACAATATGTTAAACTACTTCAAGAATCAAATAGGTATAGTTAGGATGCATTTCCCCTATCTCTATCTCCCGAAAAAGGACATCATGCTCACTTGGTTACCAAGTTAATCAAATTGATTTCAAGAAGTGTAGATCATAATCATCACGCTCACTTGGTTAGTCTCGACTCTCGACTCTAGAGTAGACTAAATAAATATGTGATCGTGAGATCGAGCCATCGAGGCCATAAATACCGGTCGTAAACGGTCTTAACGCACAAGAGAAGAAGCATAACAACAACTCCTTTGTTTTTCAAAGTGTTAAAAATTTATAGTATTTTCACTAAACTGTTTTAAATAGGTACACTAATCATTTGTCTTTGGGATTCGGACATTAATCCTTGGTATACTTACTACTTAGCATGCATTTCTTTTCTGCTAGCTCCCGAAAAAAGACATCATAATTGTCACGCTCACTCTGTTAGTCTAGACTCTAGAGTAGACTAAAAAAAAACGGGATCGTGAGCTCGAGCCATTGAGGCCATATTATAGGATACCATCGTAAACGGTCTTAACAACAACTCCTTTGTTTTTCAAAGTGTTAAAATCTTTTATAGACCAAAAAGATGTTTATATAAACAGTTTACTACACAAACTTTGTACGATTACTCGCAAGTAAGGAGTTAATGCCACTAAGTTACATTTGCCCTCCTTCTTTTTTTCTTCTTCTGTCTTCCATCAGTTTTTTGTTATCTTCTTTTGTTTCTCCTCATGACGTTTTCGACTTCACTCTCTCTCTCTCTAATATTAGTAGCCTTGGAACATTGGTGGTGGTGGTGATGCATATTGGTGGCCGATGGATGGTGGAAGGATGAATTCTTCACTTGGCGGTGGTGCTTCTACTGTCCGTGTCGGTGCTCGTGGCGGAGGAGAGTTGACCGGTGTTTGTGTTGGTGGTGAACTCATCTTTGGTGGTAAATGCGGAGGAGAGTACACTGGTGGTGGTGGGGGTGAGTTTACTGGAGGTGGTGGTGGGGAATATACCGGCGGTGGAGGAGGAGAATATACCGGTGGTGGTGGGGAATATACTGGCGGTGGAGGGGAGTGAACAGGTGGTGGTGGTGAGAATACCGGTGGAGGTGGTGGCGGTGGAGAATAAACCGGTGGTGGTGGTGAATGGACAGGTGGTGGAGGAGAATGTACTGGCGGTGGTGGTGAGTGAACTGGTGGTAGCGGCGGTGGAGAATGTACCGGTGGTGGTGGAGAATGGACTGGCGGTGGAGGAGAGTGTACTGGGGGTGGTGGTGAATGAACTGGTGGTGGCGGCGGTGGAGAATAAACCGGTGGTGGTGGTGAATAGACTGGTGGTGGAGGCGGTGGAGAATATACTGGCGGTGGTGGTGGTGGAGACTGAACTTGAGGTGGAGGAGGGCTACGCCGGAACTTCACAGGAGACTGATCATATGGGTCATTTGGTTGTGGTGACTCTTTCGGTGGTTGTGGTTTATGGACTGGGGGTGAGGGAGGAGGAGAAGAGACTGGTGGTGTAGGCGGTGGAGAGTGAACCACCGGGGTATGTGGTTGCTGTGGTGGAGGTGGGCTACGCCGGAACTTCACTGGGGACTGATTATATGGGTCATTTGGTTGTGGTGACCCTTTTGGTGTTTGTGGTTTATGAACCGGCCTAGTTGGCACGGGTGATGGGGACTTTGACGGCGCAACGTGGCTAGAACCACCTGCGCACTTGTCCTTACTACAATCGACTGGACGGCTAATCACAACCGCACATTCCTTGGCTGATCGTTGCTTAGGCCTATCTGGCAAGCAGTTACGTGTATCATCCAATGCAATCTCCGTGCGACTACCTGGAACACACGAATCGCCTTGTCCGTTGAAGTAGTTGTAGGCGTACGTCATGTTAACCAGTTTAGGCAACTTGCAGACATTCTCCGGTACAAACCCTGTGAGTTTATTCACAGAGATATCAAACTCTTCGACACCCGTAAGCCCTACAAAGCTCGGTGGTAGAACACCGGTGAAGGAGTTCATGCTAGCATCAAACACGTTCACATTGGCTAGCTTCCCGATCTCTGATGGGAAACAACCGCCGAGATTGTTGTCCTTAAAGATAATCTCGTTTAGGTTCTTCATGTTTCCAATGGTTTTAGGGATACAACCGCTGAATTTGTTGTGTGCAAAGGTCACGACGGAGGCTGAGGATTCTCCGAGGGAATCAGGAATGGTAGATGTGAATCTGTTGTTGTTCAAGAAAATGGCATCAAGATCCTTCTTGAAAAGCTCAGGAGGGACTTGACCTTCGAAATCATTGTATCTGACGTCGATGAACTTAACGGCCGGCCATGAGAGGACAACTGAAGGGAAAGGTCCAACAAACCGGTTGTTGCTGACGTCGAACTCGTGCATTAGCCTCAACTTCTCAAAACTCTTGGGTATGATACCACAGAACCGGTTCGAATTCAAATGGAACATGGCTACGTCCGTCATCAAACCAAGCTCAGCCGGTAAATGCCCTGCGATATCCGCTCCATTCAAATCAACTCCCGCCACAACCGCAACATTAGGATCATCAAGAGCAGGGGCACAGAACACGCCCGTGTACCCACACACGTGAGGGCCATGCCAGTTTCCTGTGGTGTTAAACGGGTCTGAATACACCGCCTTTTTCCAGGCTTGGAGAGCTATATAGGCTCTCTTAAGCCTATTGTTCGCAAAGGTCACCTTAAGATCAACCTCATACTCAATATCATCAGGGAGTTCGCCATTTTCGGGTAACGTCAAGAGCTGTCGCTGTGCAATAAATGAAGCTTCTGCATCGGTGAGTGCTAAAACAACAGAGGAGGAGAAGAAGAAGAAGAGAGAAAAGAATAAAAGGAAGCAGCCAAAGGGCGGTAAAGAAAATGTAGGTTTAGTCATGGCTTTGAAGAACAAAACCTTGGAAAATACCCAAGGCTGCTTATAGATATGGGGCATAGAAAGTTCCGATGAAAAACACCAAAGGGTTATTATTAATAATGCCAAACGATTTTCATTTTTGCATCACCAAACAATTGTTTTGCCTATATTTAGACCTATCTTGTTTTTGCCTTTCAAGGATTTTGCTTCACATCCGGAGCACAAACGTAATCAAGAATAGAAATCTCTTTGTAACCAAAAACCGCGTAGTACTATAATAAGAACACGGTATCACAACAAACCGAACATGAAGCAATAACAACCACATTTCTATGGCGATATGATCAGATTGATATGATCTAAAGCAAAACCAACAACTATATTTACATATAAGTGTGAACTTTCTAAAGGTGCCGTAAACCCCTTTCTTCAGGACTAGTCGGTTTCGTGGTCAGGAGCGTGAGAGAACCAAGCAGGGATAGTTCCTTTAGCTCTAAGCAATCTAGTGAAAGCAGAATCCGGCATTTTCGATTTCTCTTCTTCCTCCAATTCTTTCTCAGATTTTGGTAAACCATCAGGAATATGAATATGTAGTTTCATTCCTTTCTTACTATCTGAGTCCTCTGCTACATCTTCTAAACCATTCTTGGTTTTGTTATCTTTCTCCATTGAAGCAACTCCATGTAAACACCCGATTAAAGATTTTACACCGCCTGTTTGCAAGATTAGATTCTCAACTTCAACCTTTGGCTTCTCTCTCTGCAAAATCACAAAAATCAAAAAACTAAGTCCTCAAGTAAAACCAAAATCTGGATTCTCAAATTACAAAACATCAAATCCTTACTTCAAGTTCTTTGAGTTCAAAGTAAGCTCTCCAGCAACTGTAAGAGTCATCACCTTCAAGCGTCGAACAGTAATCTGAGAGAGAACATACAAAAATTTATTTCATCAACAAGATCATTATAATTATATCGATCGATACGATTCGGTGATGTGTAAATAAATATGTTTACCTGAGAGTTCGGTTTCGGCTTTTTCAATCAACGGCGGATCTTGAAGAACCCTGTCGAATTTTCCACGGCTGAAGAGTTCAAGCTTAGGGACGTCTCTGGTGTTTGAACAACGGACCACAGGGAAGGATCTCGCCGGAAAAGAAGACGGTGAGACGAACTTGGTGGTGTCGTTGAACTCAATAGGGAGATGAAACGAACGAAGAGTCACAGATTTTATCATCTCTTAGTACTAGTTCTCTACGAAGAAGTGAAGATATTTTATCAAAACTTAATCAGAAAAAGCTGAGTTATATAATAAAAGTACGAAGCTGAGGAGTGAAGTGGATAAGGATTAAGATATTTATTGATAGTTATTGATATTATAATAAAAAAGTGAATTATTCAGGTGATGATTTCAGTATTGGCACCTTGTATGAGCGCCGTTGATTTATTCCTTAGTTTTTGTGTGTATCCGTTATTTAGATAAGGTTGTAAATATCATTTATAATATATGAAAAATACTATGAAAAATACTATTAAAGCTTGGATTATGGCTTTAAAGACTTTAACTTTAAAAATTTAACTATAAAGAATTGGTTGTAGATATTTTGACTGTACAAATTTTAACTATTAAAATTTGATTGGTAATAAACACTTTTAAAATTGTAACTGTTACTTTTATTATTAAAAATATTGAAATGATGATATTAATGATGATAATAAAAATAAAAATAATAATTATTGAAATGGATTTTAAAAGAAAGAAAAAAATAAGAATAATTAATTTATAAAAATAAAATATGTAAAATATATATATAAACTTGTGGAGAGTTTTATTATTATTTCAATTATCATGGAAAATAAAAAAAAGAAAAAATAACTACAGCTTTTTATTATTTATTTTTTTTAACAGCCAAAAAAAGTCTTACATTTGAGGCTTTAAAAATTTGTACTATTTTTTTTTTTTTTTTTTTTTTTTTTTAAACAGCAACTACTTTTTTTTTTTTGTCAACCATTGGACCACAACAGGCCGGCCCATTAGCCTAATCCCTACATTTATAGGGAGCGAGACTCGATCCCTAGTGTGATGGTGCCTTGTGCATTAAAGACTTACCTTTGGCCACTGCGCTAAGGTCACTTCACTGCACTAAGGTCACTTCATTAAAAATTTGTACTTACAAACTAAAAAAATGAGCAGTTAAACTTTTAAAACTTTTAAAAATAATAAAGTAGTGAAAGCATGATTGGTAAAGCATAATAAAGTAGTCTTAATTTAAAGTATTAAAAGTCTCCCCAATCAAAGCCAAAATTTTTTTAGCAAAATTTCTTATAACATTTTCCCTTTGTTAAATGCTACAAACTTTACTAAATAACTAATCTAGTTAATTTTATTTACTAGCGTTATCAATAATACAAAACCGTATCTCTATTACAATAAATTTCGAATAGATTTCAAATTAATTAATTTGGAATTTGCAACTCCATGGTTGCGGTGGGGTATATGAAAAAATAGAAAGAAATTTGTTTATTATGCAGGGAAACAAGGAGATCAAAATGTTCTGGTAGATCGTGTACTTGCGGAATCAGAGACATGGAATAGCTTAATGCATGAATCGTCTAACTCCACTGTCCAAATTTATCGGTTACCTAAAGTTGAAGCAAGATGGTCAAGACCACATTAAATGTGTTTAAATGCAATGTTCATGCTTTAAGGACTAATGAAATGTGTATATGTGGTGGATCATAGATTGCACGAATTCATAATGAAGATGTTGTTTTTCATGCAAGAGAAGCCTTTTTAACGTCTTCTAATCGAGTATAGCTGCGGCCTGCGGAGTTAAGATTTATCCTTTGGAATCTACAAAGTTTATAAAATCTCCACGTAAAGGACATTGAGTTTTGGTCTGATTGTGTTGCGGCTATTGAAGCGGTATTAACTGCTACAGACTACAAATGTTACACGGGATGGACGATTTAGATCTTATATATCTTGCTGTCGAAGGTCCAACATTATTGCATACACATATTGAAGAGGAAAAATGAGGTTGTTTTGCTCTGTTAAATTTTTTTTTTATCGTGTAGTTTGTCTGTCTCGTGAAAAGTGATGATATTTGTTCCAATTCCCGACATCTTCGGGTAGCTTCCCTTCAAACTCTGTCTATGATAACATGGATTCGTTATTTTGAAGATTTCAGGACACTCCTTCACTAGAAGTGTTCCCGTAGATTCTCTGGTATATCTGGAAGGATAGAAATGATAAATTGTTCAGCAACTTGGACTCCAATCCGTTAGCGATTTTACGAATAGCGGAAGAGGAATCAAAGCTTTGGGCTTTAGCCCAAGAGGATCCTTTAGGCTCCTTACCTCAGGGTGGATATCGACATCCATCTAGGTCTACGGTTTCTATTGGTGACGAGGCAAGCGGATATGGATCTTGCCACCGATGTTTTGTGGATGGATCTTGGAAGGCGACTGACCAGTTTATAGGTAGAGGATGGCATTGCATTTCTCCTGAGGGAGAATCTCCCACTATGGGTGCATCTAATTCTCGCCGTAGCTTGTCACCCCTCCATGCAGAAGTGGAAGCCCTCATATGGGCAATGCGCTGTATGATTGGCGCGAATAATGAGAAAGTTGTGTTTCTCACAGACTGTTCTGATTTGGTGAAGATGGTGTCTTCGCCTTCCGAGTGGCCTGCTTTCAAGACATATTTGGACGTTATTGAAGAAGACAAGGATGAATTCCTATTATTTTCGGTAGTCCAGATTCTTAGATCGCAAAATGGTAGTACGGACAAACTGGCGCATCAAGCTAGAGTGGAGTCGCTTCCAATCATCTTTGTGAACAATTTTCCTTCTAATTGGCTCGTTTGAGCCAATCTTGTATTCTGATGGCAGGAAAAAAAAAAAAAAAACTATAATACTATGTTTTTATGTTTCAGATATTCTTTTGAAAGTTCTCCACATTGCTTAGAAATAATTAAAATCCAAATCCTTTAAAAATTTTCAATAATAATGGATCTTATTCTTACTAGATTTTCAAATCACTAGTTCAGTAAATTTTAAGTTTTAAAAATTTATAATAACATAGAATTTGTTAGATTTACACAAATCNTTTAAAAACATTTTTTTTTTTTTTTTTTTTTGTGTGTCAAAAGAGCTAATTAACGATTCCCCAAACAAACGACACCGTATTTATTCTTCGTCTTATTATGTCCACAGTAATTGTCTCCGCAGTCTATTAGAAAAAAAAAGAGATTCCACCCAAAAAAAAAAGAAAAAAAAGGCCAGATACAGGTTTGGAAGAAGGAAGAATCCACCACCATGTTTTGATCATTTACTGTTGATTCAAATCTCAACGATCTTTGTGTATACAGCTAGACTTGAAATCTCCCAATTCTTGCATTCCAATCTCATCACAGTGGTCGCCTAGGGGTTTTTTTTTTTTTTCTTTCAAGAAACTCTCGTCTTCGTCTCTTTTAAGGAGAAAAAGCTAAATTGGATCCAATTTCGTGACGGTTTGATTGGTATTATCGCCCTGGATCCAAATTGAAAGTGGGAAGAAGAAGATGAAGGCGATGGAGACTATACAGGATCTGATCGAAGAAGCTAAAGTACGAACCGTATGGTGGTGCTTGTGCATCTTCTCCGTCACCTATCTCTTAACCCGTATGTCAATTTTTTTTTTTTAACCTTTCTCCTCTTCGATTTTGCTGTTTCGCTTCCTAATTTTAGATATAAGCTGCAAAATTACACTTTAGAACGAAGACAACACTAGTCTAGGGTGATTTGGTTACTACTATGTTCTTAGATTCTAATGGTGATTTGGTAGTAAGATAATGTTTTTGTTCGACTAATCCATAGGCTTCATTGCTTTGGCATGCAGATACAAGTAAGTCTATGTGGATGAATTTGCCAATGGCAATCCTCATTCTTGGCTGCATGCGGGTTCTTTTGAATAAGATTGAGTTCAGATGGAAAGCTGTGCCAACTCCAAGACAGAGTCAGTTGTCTTATCTTGAGAAGAAGCAGTTGTCCGTGAATGATGCACGTCTTTCTGGTATCCCACCTCCTCCAAGGTGGAAGAAGAAGATCGACTCTCCTGTTGTGGAATCTGCGATTAATGATTTCATTGACAAGGTCCTGAATGATTTCGTGGTGAACTTGTGGTACTCTTTGATTACGCCGGATAAAGAAGCGCCTGAACTGATACGAGCAGTGATCATGGATGCTCTTGGTGAAATTTCTGTAAGGGTTAAAGAGATCAATATTGTTGACTTGCTAACCAGGTACCCTTCTTTATTTCGCCAGCAAATGTCTCGAGTTTTGATTGGATGTTGATAACTAAAATCGATGTCTGGATTGTACAGGGATATAGTTGATCTGATAGGCGATCATTTGGAGAGTTTTAGAAGAAACCAAGCTGCTATAGGTACTGATGTAATGAAGACATTATCATCTGAGCAGAGAGATGAAAGATTGAAATTCCATCTTATGGCTTCTGGGGAACTCTATCCTGCAGTCGTGTCACCTGAGAGTGAGTACAAGGTATGAGGAATACTTCTGATGACAATTATGTGGCCTTCTTTGTTTTTCTCCTAATTAGGTTACTCTATACATATATATGCTCTATGTATTTGTAACAGGTTCTTCAGAAAATAGTTGCTGGCATATTGTCTGTGGTTCTCAGACCACGAGAAGCTCAGTGCCCTCTTGTTCGAACAATAGCTAGAGAAATTGTTACTTGCTTGGTAGTGCAACCTCTTTTGAATTTAGCATGCCCCGAGTAAGTCCTCAACTTATCTCTGTCTTCCAGAAAGTTATGTTTGGTATGAAAATCTGCCTTCCAGACTTTTCCTTGACCAATGTGTATAATGCAAACTAGCTAGGGACAAATTTTGATTTCAGAGTCTCTATTGATAAAATCTAATTTCCCTGGAAACTGACTGCAGATAAATATATCATATTTCCTGGGCTCTCCTTGGTGCTTTCCATATACTTTGAACCCTGTCTTTAATTTTTCTAAGGTAGAGATGCCAATTTTTCTTTTTTTTTGTCCCAGGCGTATCAATGAGGTGATTGAGATCGTTATCAATCTTATTAAAGAGGGAAACTTTGAGCAGTATACGGGGGAAGAACAGAATGTTAACTCTGCCCCATTGTCAGCCTTTGATAATCAAGCAAAAAATATGAACTTGACAAAAGCTAATGAGCAGAAATCATCATACATAGATGACAGACACCCAGAGCTACATGTTCAACAGCACTCTGCTGATTGGGCTCGGATGCTAGAGGTTGCAACGCAAAGGAGAACAGAGGTTCTTACTCCTGAAAACCTTGAAAATATGTGGACGAAAGGAAGGAATTATCAAAAGAAGGAGTACAAAAAGTCTCTGAAAAAGGGTTCCTTGGGTAGTAATTCGAT
>NC_025699.1:23990395-24018394 GCF_000633955.1 Camelina sativa
TTTTTTTGCCCCAGGCGTATCAATGAGGTGATTGAGATCGTTATCAATCTTATTAAAGAGGGAAACTTTGAGCAGTATACGGGGGAAGAACAGAATGTTAACTCTGCCCCATTGTCAGCCTTTGATAATCAAGCAAAAAATATGAACTTGACAAAAGCTAATGAGCAGAAATCATCATACATAGATGACAGACACCCAGAGCTACATGTTCAACAGCACTCTGCTGATTGGGCTCGGATGCTAGAGGTTGCAACGCAAAGGAGAACAGAGGTTCTTACTCCTGAAAACCTTGAAAATATGTGGACGAAAGGAAGGAATTATCAAAAGAAGGAGTACAAAAAGTCTCTGAAAAAGGGTTCCTTGGGTAGTAATTCGATAGAGGGCCAGAAAAAGCAGAGCTCCAATTCGAAAACTTCTAATGGAGCAAAAGAAAATGCAATAGCACAGTTGCCACCTAAAGCAAGCGTTGATAAGCAGTCACAAGCACAGATGGCTGAGGAATTTAGTAAATCATCTTCATATGAAGGAGGGCACCACATTTATGATGCTGATGTTAGAACTGAATCTTGTTCAGATGGAAATAAAAATAGGCTTAAGAGATCCAATAGTACATCAGATCTTAATCCACATCCTGAAACGAGTCTGGCACTAATAGGAGTCAGTGAGGGGCCTTTAATCACAGAATTCTACACCACAGATTTGATCCCCAAGCACAATGATAACTATAAAAGTGATAATAAATCCCAAAGCATTGTTCTTCCCAAAGAGGGTCAACACTGCCTAAAGCTCAAATGTCGAGTATGCTCCGGTCTTGATATTACTTTTGGATTTTGATAGTCAGTTTCTTAAATTTTTGTTTCCGTGATAAACATGCACTTGACCTCTTTCATTTGTCTGTATGTGTGTGTGTGTGTTTTGCAAATAATTATGCTATTAGGTTCTTGAATATTATTTCCTACGTCTGTGTATTGCTGCAGGTTCTTGGAGCTTATTTTGAGAAGAGTGGATCAAAATCATTTGCAGTATATTCTATTGCGGTGACAGATGTGGAAAACAAAACTTGGTTTGTTAAGAGAAGGTATTTTTCGTATCATTTCTGATAACAGGAAAATCATATTAGTGCATCATTGAAATTCTTTTCTCATGTCACTAGCTTTTGATGTTTATCTTCGTCGTTAAGGCACAAATTTACTGCAACGTTACCGTAAAACATTTATTTTCTTCCCTCCAGATACAGTAATTTCGAGCGATTACATCGTCAACTCAAAGAAATCCCGAACTACAATTTACAGTTGCCTCCCAAGCGTATTTTCTCATCAAGCACCGAAGATGCTTTTGTTCATCGTCGCTGTATTCAGCTGGACAAGTATCTACAAGTATTATCTATCCCCTTAGCAACTTGAAAACGTATTTACCATCACCATTCCTTATAAGGGACAGTTTTTCCTTGTCTGCAGGATCTCTTGTGTATAGCTAACGTTGCTGAACAGCATGAAGTTTGGGATTTTCTAAGCGAAGCCTCTAAGGTGTGGATCTAATTAAGTGCCACCCCAAATTTCATTACTATTATTTTCTTTTAGGTGGATGATCTAATGATTGTCTTTTTCGTTCTGTAGAATTATTCTTTTGGAAAGTCTGCATCAGTGATGAAAACTCTTGCAGGTATTGTTCGCTGCTGTTTTAGTAACTTGTTGCTGTATATAAAAGTCAGATCTCGTCGTCTAGTCATTTATACGAAAATCCTTATCCGTCTTCTTATGCAAAAAAACTGAAATCTGGGAAAACGCTTAGAATGAAGAGAGAAGTGTATATAGTGTTGTCTGGTTGCTTTACTTTTCCATTTTACTAAATTTTATCTGTTGGAATTGAGCAGTTAATGTTGATGATGCCATGGACGATATTGTACGTCAGTTCAAAGGTGTCTCAGATGGCCTTATGCGCAAGGTTGTAGGATCTCCACTTGAAGAAAATGATCATGCTCCTGCCCGCCACCTCTCCTGGAGTGTAAATGAATTAAGCACTCAGCTCTCTAAGGAAAGCGCAACTGAATCTTTGCACAGCAGCATTTCTGATACTGAAGACATTGACAAACTTGAAGAGAACACCCAAGGGGAAGATATATTTGATTCAGAAGCTAATGGGTGGCACTCCGATAATGAATTGAACTCTAAGTCTTTTCCACCAAGAGTGGTTAGACGTCTTGGAGAGCCTGGGAATTTTCCCTCAGCAAAGGGAAGTGATTTTAAAGCAAAATCTGAAGTTAGGGGGTCCACTGATTTGCAGCATGTTGATCCATTGACAGCTTTAGTCCACAATCCTACTGCCATGCCACCCGAGGTACCCCATATGCTCCTAAAGTCGTCCTTGCACAATCTACAGTTTTATATACCTTGATTAGACTTTGTCATTTAGCTTATGTATGTTCCCCAACTAAAAACTTCCATGACTGCACATGCTGCCTATCACGCACCTGAAATTGACTATGCTTAATGATACATATCACCAAAGCGATTTGAAGTTGCTAGCCTACTATTTTGGAATCATCTAATTCTGGATATCGTCATACTTATCCTCTGTTTTTCATTACAGTGGATGCCGCCCAATGTCAGTGTGCCGATTTTGAACTTAGTTGATAAAGTGTTTCAGTTAAATAGAAGAGGTTGGTTAAGGTGAGACAAAGTAGCAATAAGTACTATTTGTTTGACTAGGTTCCATATTAAATGGCATTTTAAATAATTTTTGTATGGTGTCATTATAGGAGGCAAGTTTTCTGGATATCAAAGCAAATATTACAATTAGTTATGGAAGATGCTGTGGATGACTTGCTCCTGAGGGAGATATGTTGGCTGCGGAATGAAGACACAGTTGCTCAAGGAATTCGTTGGGCCCAAGATGTAAGAACTGGGTTTTCTTAATTTCCTGCTGAATTTTCTTTCACCTATTTCCGTAATCTTAGACCTCACCATCATGTTTGATCATGCGCTAAATATTTGTTAACTCAAGTAGAATATGATGATTTAGGAAAATCATTATGCCACACATGCTTAGTTTACACTGATTAGTGCCGGAAGCCAGAGCAAATAACATTACTTGTAGAGTGATTGCTCTTATTGCTGCTTACAATCTTGTCTGCGTTTTCTCTCCAGATTCTTTGGCCAAATGGCGTATTCTTTACAAGAGTGAATGACAGTCAAGAGGTATCCGATGAGACCGACCCTAGTGAAAAAACTTTTCAAATGGCTGGCCAACTTGGTGGTATGAAGGTAGCTAAACCCAGTTCCTTTGAGCAGCAACTTGAGGCTTCACGTAGAGCTAGTGAAATCAAGAAGTTCCTTTTCCGTGAGTATCTTAGAGACCCCCTCCAGTTGACGTATTGAGTTAGTATAGTTTTAGCAGATATTAACATTTTGGTTTTTGATCAGATGGCGCCCCAACAGCCTTAGTGAGCTTGGTAGGGCACAAGCAGTACAGGAGATGTGCGAGAGACATCTTCTATTTCACCCAGGTTAGGATTTCTCTGTCTCACAGTTAAAACTGGTATTATTTATGGTGTAAAAGGGTTTGATTAGGTTGTTGCATCATCATCCATCATTATGGTCTGACTAATACTTTACACTTTTTAATCGCAGTCAAACGTATGCATAAAGCAACTCACATTTGCAATACTGGAGCTGTTACTTCGATCAGTATTCCCCGAAATGCAAGATCTTCTGAGAGACATAAGGGAGAATCCGCACGGTCGGTCAGAGTAATAACACATGTTTATATGGAGGAGGTAGCTTATGATTGACTTGATCCAGTTTTATCTTTCTCTATGTTAATTTTTGATTTTTTTGTTTTTTCTAAATCTTGGTGATTTTTTGGGGGTTCTTAATATTCTTCCATGTGTATAAAAACAAGTGCTAGTATCAATCTGTGAGGGTTTTGAATACAACAGTGACAAAAGGGTTCTTGTATATAAAACCTCTTGACTCTTGTGTGCGGAAAATAGTCACTGAAATGTAGTTTTTGTTTGCACTCTTGGAGATATTACTTGTAGAGTTAGTTATTTGCTTCATCATTGTAACTCATTGGGAAGAAATGAAAGTTCAAAACCTAAATAGGAGCCTCAATTACATAGTACCTGTATTATTACACTTTTTATCTCTTAAAGCAGCCCACCACTCAGAGAATCTACAGCATTTGCGTAGAGGTTTGTAAGGNATTGTAACTCATTGGGAAGAAATGAAAGTTCAAAACCTAAATAGGAGCCCCAATTACATAGTACCTGTATTATTACACTTTTTCTCTCTTAAAGCAGCCCACCACTCAGAGAATCTACAGCATTTGCGTAGAGGTTAGTAAGCGAGTACTGCCTCAGATTGTTTACTTCGTACCAAGTGTTCAATGACTCGAGGTTCTTGTCTGTTCCCGAAAATGCCACCTGAATTCCAATGTTGCAGTTAGCTTCACCTCCATTAGCCTTGCACTTTGATGTTGGAACAGCGCAATCTGTCCCATTCAGACACACGGACGAAGTTCCTCCTTTGCACATATCACATCCGAAGCTCTTCCAGAACAGATTTTGCAACACTCCCTTCTGAAATTCCATTACCTGCAATACATTTGCCAACTCTATTATTGTATGTTATCTTGCATGTTTGTTTCCTACGGGGTTTATCCATTACCAGTGTGAAAGCTGTGATTGTGTTGCTTCCATCTGCGACCTTCACAGGATAAGATCTCGCTGCGTACTTTGAGCCCGCAAATCCCACCATGTACCCTCCTGCTTTACTCTTCTCACAAGACATATCAAAAATAAGCTTTACTTCTTCAATCTTTGTGCATGATTGTGTCTCATTAAGATTACATATACAGAGAAAGACTTACCGGGTTAAACTTACTTGTGTCGATGGAGAGAAGAGAGATCTCATCCACCTTAGGTCTAAAAAGCGCGAGCTGTGCCATTTTCGCAGCTAAACCGAGACGAGAATCGCAAGGGGAAAGCTGGACTTGGTCAAGGAAGAAAGCTTCTCTGCTAGAGATGGCAAGACCAATGGTGAAACCATCTCCTTTGCTTATTTGAGTGTCTGAACATGGACTGTACACCGCGTTGTTGTCCGATGCTCCAATCAAAACACTCATCATTATCATCATCATGATGATCATCATCATGGTGGTTAAATTCACCATTCTCATCTAGTTTCTTAATAACCAAGAAATCCCTGTAAACACAAATTCCAAAATAAATTAAAATATATTTTTAGTTTATTATAATTAGAGCATAAACTCTATATTTAGAAATGACTAATTTGGGAGACAGAGATCCAATCTATATTAGGATAACTAATAATTCTAAGAAAGTTTAAGAATAAACCCTATATTAAAATATATTTTAATTTATTATAATTAGAATGGAATTACAAAATAAATTAATAATCATATTATATTAATTATTTTAATAAAAGTGAAGAAATAAAACAGAAAATTATTAATGAAAATTATGATTAAAAAGTAGAAAAAAAAATTGAATATCTTATAATATAATAACTCTTTAGGTGACATGTTTTAGAATGAACTTTCTTTATTATATAAGACATACTAAGTTTCAGTTTTACCAAGAAATCCACATAGATAACAAAGAGTCAATATTTTTCAGTAATAAGAAATGACTAATATGGGTTTCTTCAGATCCCATTTCAATGTATAAACATTTAGGTTATGTGTTCTACTTTGTTTGCAGATATGCAATAGAGGAGGCCTACAAGGTCTTCACCTTTGGGTTCTCCCATTCCTCCAGGTCCTTCCATGCCTCCAGGAGCTATTGGATCTACAAGCGCAGCATCTTCAGCTGAAAACAACTACACTCGTAGAATTGAAGAGGCACTACTACGTGCTGAAAGCAAAATTCTATAAACGTGTATATCATGAATGTATAATCTTCTTTGCCTCTGATTCTTATTTTTTCTTCTGCCAGGTTCGGTGTAGACCCCTGGGACTTGGCAAGGCAACTACATGGGACCATAGTCAAGCTGGAAATTTGTTTCTTAGGAGAGGAAAACTAACTGGTGGCAATCTTTTGTGGTAAGTGTTCAAAATTTATACTACTTTTTTTACTCTACATAACTTAGTTTACTTACTTACAAATACTAATGCCTTCTTTTAATGTTGTAGCAAAACTTCTATTGGGAGTCATTCACAATCCATAAGAGAATCTTCATTGTTTTGATTTAGTTTTTGTTGTGACTAGTTGTTTTTGATTTTTGATCTGAATGTTTGTCTTTGATTGTTGCTTTATATTAATTTGGTTTTATATCCATTCACAGCGGGGTAAGTCAAGCAAAGGACGCCTTTATGGAATAGGCAGTGTTCAATACCGGGATTTTGATCCTTCTGAGACTGTCCCACCTTCTCTTCAATGCAACATCGACATGGACTTGCGTATCTCTGGTTTGGAAAAGAACTCTGAAACTGTCAAAACTAATGTTGAAACGCTCAAGACTGATATGACGATGCAAAGATGATATGATATCCGTGAAGAGTGAGTTCAAGGACGAGATGGCTGCAACACGAGCTTCGCTAAATGTGATTCTACAGGCTCTTGGGGTGAATTCTGCTACCCTCCAACGAGTTAATCAAACTCAACCTTCTGATCCTGCTGCAACACCTAGTAATCCCACTGTCCTGAATGCCACAATATTTGCATTCAGGACTTAGACAAGTGGTGTGTCTCTTACTTTATTGTGCATCTTGTATTTTTAGCTTGCTTTGCAAAATATTTGCATCTTTCGTAATACTTAATCGGCTTTTGTAAGTTTTTTGGAATCTCATGGATCTTTTTGTAAAAATTTGGAAACCTATTTGTATATTTCACGATTCAGATTTTAGAATTTTGGGGTACAGGTTTCAATTTCTAAATTCTTCACAATGACCAGGTTACAGTAGTTCGTGGTTAAAAAAAGCCATTGTTTTAGACACAAGTGCTTCGTGTCTACTTAGTCACTGAATAGACATGAACTGAATCGTGGCTAACTTGACCACAAAAATTTGCCTGACTATTCCGTGGCAATTATTGTCACGAAATACGCGTGTCAAAATCGTGACTATAACGTCACGAAAAGCCACGAAATATTTTAGTCCACGATCGTATAGACACGACTTTTTTCCGTGTCTTACCGTGTCTGTATGGTCATATAGCCACGAAAATGTGGCCTTCTTCACGGAATATTCCATGGCTATAGGCTCTGTTTTTACTAGTGTAGATATCCAATTTTACAGCCTACATAACCGTTTTGGCGTGTCTAAACTCCATAATTTCATTTCCTTTGGAAGGATCCTAAAACCAGAAAAAAGCTCACCCTAGAAACAATATCATCTTGATTCTAATCGCTTCTTCATAAGATCAGATCCAACAATCGATCTTTAAATTCTGTGTTCTGAAGGTATGTCGTCTATCAAAGCTAATAATTTATTCTGTTAAATTCATAATTCTCATTTAGTTTCTGAATAATTTATTATTTTTGTACAAATTTTGGAAATACTTATTTAAAATGTCACCATTGCACCGACCCGATACTGAGAATTGATGCTTAATGTCTCAACTTGTCTCGCTTCTTGGTAGGATGTGCGGGGCCTCACCATATGTCTACCAGTTTTACACCGCTCCCAAGGTTGATCTTCCTCTACAATACATGTACCGACCCACCCATCGTAGCCCGTTACAAAGCACAACGACGAAAGGAGAAAGCAACCGCTAATCCATCTCATCAAGACACATCTCAAACGGGTCCATCTCAAACGGGTCCATCTCATGAGAGTGAGCCTCCTCGAGATCCTTCCGCCTGTGGAAATGAACGTTTTTATTTCCAACCCTTTGAGGGTCCATTCACTTCAAACGCTCTTCGCATAGCGCATGAACATAACAAGCTGCTTCTACAATGGAACAAGGTGCTAGATGAAACCATCAAGGAATACAAGAAGGAGGTTGAGAGCCTGAGAGAAAGGGTGAAGCGACTGGAGGAGCGAATTTCAGAAGGCTAGTCCCTCCAAAGCCAGATCCAAGAAAACAACACACACAAAGGAAGGGAAAATGAGAAGGCTTTTTAACACATCTGACGGCTTTAATTATTGTGACCAGTAAGGGGAATTCATGCATGGAGAGGATGTGACTAGGAACTAATTGTTTTTGTTTACTTGAAGAGTTAAGCTATAGTCTAGTTTAAAATGTTCTTTAGTGATAGTGAAAGGATGAAACTTTGGTCCTACACACAGATTTTGTGAACTTAACGGGCTTGAAACGTCTCTTAGCTTTGGATATGAAATCACAGAGATAAAAAGAGTCTTCTTGTCAAAGACGGGAACTGTAGCCGTAGAAACCTTTTCTAAACAAAAACAGAGCTTACTCTAAATAACTAATAGGACCTAAATGGGGGAAGAAAACACCATGAATTTGCCCAGCAAAAAAAAAAAAAACATTAAGTAACCAGCAACACAACACCTCTGTTTCCTTGTTTATATCTCTCTATATGTGGTTAATGTAAAACTCTGAAGAATGGTTTCAAATGCTTTCCAAAACTTGCACAACAGATGAATCTCTTCTGTGGTGGTTGTTGAATAATCTTCTAATCACTTCCATGACAATCTGCAAGGCAGCAACATATTCTCACATAAGTAATCCGGAAAAGAAAAAACAGCACCAGAAGTAATCCTGTTATTGGGTTTTAAAGGTGTTTTGTTTGTGATTGCAGGTTGTCTTCTTATATCAGTGGTAGCAAAATACTTCATTCTCTATGTCTCGTTAACAACACACTAAAAGCTTATACTTGTTTGAATCCTAACTCGAGGACAAAACCAATATCACACTTATCAAACGCTTGGTAAAGACTCCGATATTGGTAACATTCATCAAGTAGTACTGAGAAGAGCAACAAATATACCAGAACGCAAGTAAACTTGTTAACATAGATCATGGTCTTAACTTTGATAACATGTTCTAAATTGGCAAAATCTAGGAGAAATCGAGCTTCGGAGTTCACGGCAATACCTTTTAACACCTAGACTTCATAAATTTCTACTTAGAGAAGGAACGTAAACGAGCTAATTCCGGCAAACATGGCTTTCTATATTCATACAGCTCAAGAAAAGTAAACAGCTTTTATCTTCTTCAAGATCAAAACAACAAGAGTGACTAAAGTTACAGCTCAAACATGAATCATATGATAATCATCTCAACATAAAGCAACCAAAACCCATGTCAGCTAGTTTCGTGTATTGAGACTTAGCTTCATCTTACAATATCATACAAACCAATTCCTTCAAAAAAAACACAGTCTTTGTATCAAATTACCTCAGGCAACGGCGACAGGCTGAGGAGTTTTAGGTTCGTTGTTCTTCTTGGTATCGTTTTGAAAATCTTCCATATTGTAGATGACGGTGATATAGAGGGAGCAACTTGGACAATTCGCGATCTCTTCGCCGAGCCGGAGATCCTCTTTCGTAATCTGGAACAAGTCGCCACAAGGGCAAGGATACGTGTACGCTTGTATCTCTTCGTTCCACTCCATATCTTCTATCTCAACATCGTCGTATGACATCGTTTAATCTCGCCGGAGTTCCAAAAGGCATAAACTTTATTTTTTTCCTCCGGCAGAGAATTAGGGCACACCGTATATATGAATGCGCTCCGCCGCCGCCGCTGTGTTTAATGTATATATATGGGAAGTTGTTTATTTTAGAATACTTCCATTTAGTCCTCAAACTTTATGAACTATTAGAATTCGACCTAAAACTTATTAAATTATATATATATATTTTTTTTTTCAACCAAACATTAATCATATATATAAAAATAAAGTTTTGATCTCTCCTTATTGGTCAATTTAATCTTTAATGTTTTAAAATATAATATTTATTTTTAATTAAACTTATAATTCAATACATTTAATCATGTATATAAATTCACTATTTACTACTAAATTGTAACTGAAGTTACATAAATTGAAAATTGACTATTGCTTTTCTCCATTCATTTTCAGTTAAACACACTATCAGTTACAAAACAATAAATTGTATTAATCAATTGTATTAAAACAAAACAATAAATTAGAATTGTAACTCTCATTTTTCTAAATGTAATTTTTCATCATTTCTCTTCCTATAAATATTCATTATCTTATTCTTTTAATCTATCACTCTTTTATTCTCTCATCTTCTTCCACTACTCTCAAATCACTTTTTTTTTTTTTGTATGTTTCTATGTTATTGTTATTGTATGGGTTATAAAAAATCAAATCAAATATCATTGTAAAAGTTTAGTTTTAGAGTTTGTATGATGTGTATATCTTATATATATATATTAATCATTTAAAAGGTTTATCTCTATTTTCTATTTTCTATTAGCATCTTATAAGTCATTATTTTCATATTTTCTTACAATATTCACCACACAACAAAATCATAAAGTTGAAATGATCCATATCTAATTATCTATTATGTCTCTGTTTATCTCACATATTCATGTATCATTTTTAATAATTTATAAAGATCAATATAATATTTAAAGATCAATATAATTATCCATTTATCCATTTATAAAGACTATTTTGTTTTGTGATCCAAATGATAAATCTGCAAAGATCAATATAATATATATATTTTTTTATGATTTGAGGTTTTTGAAAACAAAAAGAACATAATTAAACAATTGGTTTTTTGTGTCTTTAATCAAAATAAAAATGATCCAAAAAATAAAACATATTCAACTGGAACTTAAATATACAAATAAAATATAATTTTAAAAATATCATTTCACTAAATTCTCTAAAGATGAAACCATTATAATGAAATCTAGCACTATAAATTAAACTGATGAGTGAAAACCAAAAGAATATAAGTTATCCTTGGGGTTTCAAAAATTATTGAGATTGGAGAATTCATATAATTTTATAAAAAACCTAATTTAATTTCTCACTTCAAAAGTAATATTTTTTATTTTGAAATATTATGTATAAGTGTTGAGTTTATATCAACAAACAACCAAATCATGTGAATTTTGATTCAGCCACTTGGTATTCCTTTTATTTTAGGTTATAAAAAATTAAAATAAATTATGCATTAATCATATTCTACCACTCAATTTTATTCAAACACAATAAATTATTATTGTAACTCCATAATTCTAAATGTAACTTTCATCATTTCTTATCATATAAATAAGCATCCTCTAAATCTCTCATTCTCTCATATTGACATTCTTTTGTTGTCACAAAAAAAAAAAGACATTATTTTACTATCTCATTTCACATTATCTCATTCTCTTCTACAATATCTCAAATCATTTTTCGTTTTTTTTGTTAATCTTGATTTTTTATTTTTGTTGTATGGGTTGTAAAAAACAAATGAATTATCATTGTAAATTTTTAATGCTAAATTTTAATTTTAGAGACTACATGATATATATTTTACATTGTTCTTATTTTAAAAGATTTATCTCTATTATCTAATTTGGATTATTATCTTATAAGTAATCATTCTCTCCTCCTCTCCCACCAATATCAAATGTTGTTATATCTCATATGTGTTGTAAAAGTTTGATTCTATATTTTAATTTAGAAAGTAATATATATATGAAAGGTTTACATAAGCAGCTAATTAGAAAATCTATAATACAATAAATGTATTGGAAATAATATCAGTCAATAATAAGATTGGATCCTCAAAAGCAAGAAACAACATCCTCATAATTCATAAAAAATAAACGCCACAATTGTACACATCTAAATGAAATGATATAAACATATAGTGTATAAATACAAGTGACGGCAAAGCCCGTATATGCCTAATTAAAATGAAATAATACAAAAGAGAAAATGAAAAAATCCAAAAAAAAACAAAAAAGTTCCAACTACACCACAACCCACGCGTTGCGTGGGGAAGCATCTAGTAAAATTAAAAGATAACTTCAAGGTTGGTAGCCCAAATCGGAGGGAAAGAGTTTACAAGAGTGGATTCAAAAATTAAAGTTCTTGAAGACTGAGCCAGACAATCAGCCCTTGCGTTTAAATCTCGTGGAATCCTGGCTAGGGTGAATGAAGGGAAAGAAGATCAGAGCAAAGATAAATCCTCCAAAAGATTCGAAAAGGCGGGCCAATCCTCCGGCGTATGCACCATCGTAACTAGTTCTGCACAGTCCATCTCAAAAGCCTGACAATCAACTCCAGCCGCCAGTAAAGACTCCATAGCCCAGATCAATGCTTGTAATTCCGCATGTAAGGGAGTAAGACCTCTCCTGTGACTCCGTGCTCCCAAAAGAAGCGTAGAATCTTCTCCACTACAACACCACCAACCCAGTCCCTGGAAAGGATCCGTGTCTTTCCAAGAACCATCGACCTGACAACGAGGATAGGAACCTCTGTCCTCTAATAAAGGTGGAGGATACAGATACCTTGTGGAATAAGATTTAGCCTCCTCCCATAGTAATTTATCATTAAGCGCTTGATTCAAAATATCAATTGGCTCTAATTCAGTGCCCTGGAAAACCTTTTTATTCATATCTTTCCAAATTGACCAAACAATCCAGGGTAGACGACGAGTTATATCGGAAACCCCGGATTGTGAAGACGCCCGCCAGAATATGAAATCCAAATTCGCATAAATCAAGGCATAAGGAAAGCCTCCCGATTCTAACAACACAGGTGATAACTCCCAAATACATCGCGATCGAGGGCATTTAAAAAACGCATGGTTTATAGTCTCCACTGCAGAAGCACATCGCTTACACAAAGCATCACAACGGATACCCCGATACGCAAGCCGTTCTAACACAGGAAGAGTACCTGAGGCAATCTGCCAGAAAAAATGTTGAATCTTCGGGGGTACATCTAATTTCCACGACTGAGCCCGTAGGGACGTACATGTCGGCCTGTACTCGACATCCGTAATTAAATCTCAGGCAAGCCGATATCCTGATTTGACCGAATATTTCCCTGACTTAGTAAAATGCCATAATAATCTATCCGGTTGATAAGTTTTACTAACCGGTATACTCCGAATAAGTGAAATATCCACCGGATCAAAGAACTCCTCAAGAATAGGCAGATGCCAATCCTTTGTAACTGGGTTAATTAAATGGTTAACCATCAAGCTCGGAAGCCATAATCTCCCCCTACCATTCGCAGGTCGCAGGCGAGTATCCGGTAACCATGGGTCACGCCAAACCAAAATAGAATAACAGGAGCATACCGTCCATCTCGCTCCCTTTTCCACCAAGCCCTTGGTTGAATAAATACTCCTCCATGCAAAAGATGGGTTATTTGGTTGTTTTGCCATCAGAGGATGTTTATTTCTAAAATATCTCCCTTTCATCACCCGAGCCATTAAGGACGTCGGATAGTGAATTAGCCGCAAAAATTGATTGGCCAGCAGAGCTTCATTAAATTGTTCCAAAGCATGGAAACCTAAGCCCCCTCACATTTATCTTTACATAAACTATCCCAGGCAACCCAGTGCATACCTCGTGCCTTATCATTGGACTTCCACCAGAAAGTGGAAATAGCACTCGTTAGTTTTGTCGTCAAATCCTGTGGCAGTTTATAACATGACATAACATGGGTAGGAAGTGCCAGAGCCACCGATTTGATCATAATTTCCTTTCCACCTTTCGATAAACACTTTGCCGACCAACCGTTTACTCGATCATCCAACCGATCTTTAACATAGCTAAAAACCTTAGTTTTCGAGCCTTTCAGATTTTCAGGAATACCCAAATAAGAACCCATACCCCCCTCCTTAGAAATACCAATAACTGATTTCAACTGCGATCTTAACTCCGTAGGGACATTTTTGCCAAACATGATCGAGGATTTAGCCAGATTAACCTCTTGTCCTGATGCTCGACCATAGTTGCCAATTATATCCATTACCGTCCTACATTCATTTGCCTGTGCCTTACAGAAAAACAGGCTATCATCAGCAAACAGCAAATGCGAAATGGTGGGACTACTACGGGCGATGGTAATACCCGTTATTTTCTCTTCCCTTTCTGCCTTCTTAGTTATTAAATTATATTTTATCTCGGAACATATATATATATATATATATATTTTTAGTTTTTCATTTTGGGAACATAGTTGAAAATTCAAACCGTAACGATTAAAACATAACAATAAACTTACTAGGATTTCATCCGCGGTACACTGCGGGACTAAATTATAAATTATTGTATTTTAAATAATAATTTTTAATTTACTTAGTTTTTAAATTTTCAATTAATTAACTTTTTGTCTAATTAATTTAGAATTTTGTTTAGAATTTTTTTTCTTCTTCTTACGTTTTATAAAGTTTATAACCTAATTACATTAAATTTGTTATTAGATAGAATATAAAATTCTAGATTTGTTTTGTTTTCTAGAATTAAACAGAAGTATATGCCTATATAGTATGTTAATGTATATTTTTATGTGTATTTAATTTTTTTTTTTGGAATATTAAAAATGTGTTATAGTATGTGTAATATTTTGTAGTTCATATATTAAATAATTTATAAGTTAATTTCAAAACTATGATTACAAATCTATAGTATATATGAGATAAACTAATAGTTTTAGTGTTGGTTCTATATTCCAAACCCGCCATGCTAGGCGGGAAACCTGTGAAAGAAACCTGTGAAAACTCATCATATGAAACCCGTGAAAGTAAAAATTATTTTTAAATACGTAATACAAAATAAAAATAAATCTGTGAGCAAGCAATATCTTTTATAATTTATTATTATTCTTTGAATGAGATATCAAATTGAATGGTAAATATGTTTGTTACCTTTTAAAATCATACCGTTAGTTTTTTTGAATGATATATTTTATATTTGATTTTGAACATATATTTTAGGGGGAAATCAATACGTTGAGATCAAAAATCTCGGCCACGGATCCTCGTTCAAGATCGAAAATCAATTCGTTTCTTGGTTAGGTCGATTTTTTAGAACATTTGTGTATGGAGAAAATATTGTTTTGTAAAATTGGAAACTTAATATTAATTAAATCAATTATAAACTTAATACTTAATGTTAAAAGGAGTGGTTCCAATTGTTTTGGAAATTTATTTAGGATGGGAAATTTTGTTTTCAAAAATAGATTAATATTAATTAATAAAATGAAAAACAAATTAATAATTAATGTCAATGGCAGTCTTGTAAATAGGTGGTAACTTCAGGATTTATTTGCTAAATGTACTTGGAAAATGTATATATAGATTAAACAAGTTTGTCTTCTTTAATGTGAGGAGATTTGCCAAACCGTATTACCGATGAAAAAATAAGTTTATATTTAATTATAAAATATGTTTCACTTTAATGTTAGTTACATTTTTTTAGTTGACGGTTAAATTATATTTGTGAAAAAAAAATTATTTATGAAACAAAGATTATTAGACTAAAATAAAATTTGGTATTGAATTACAAAGTTAAAAAAAAATTTTAAGGGAATAGAAAAAAGATAACTTGTTCTAGAGGAAATTGCAAATGTTTGTGAATTAGCTTGGCAAAATGTTCGTTTTGATTCCGGTTGTGGTATTAATCTACAAAACAAAAAAACAAAAAATGGTTTTTTCAACTAAATGTAATATTTAATGTAATTTTTGGATAAACTTTAGCATTCATTCAAAACGGAAATTACTTTAAAAGAAAATAATAAAATACTGTAAACTAAGTTTCATATTTTAAAATCTCCATATACCATAGCTTTCTTTACTCAAATTTTAAAGGTTTTTAAGAGAATATTTGTTCTACTCACAATCTCCAAATGTTTACTTGAGGTTTTTTTTATCTCATAAATTAAATTATTTGGCCGAAAAAGGTAAAATATTGAAATTATTATTTTTAAATAATTTTAATGATTAAAAAGATAAAAATAATTTGTATGACAAAACCTTTAACATTATGTTTTTATTTAAATTATTATTAGCTCTTTTGGTGCACATATTAGTTAATTAAATTCCTTTTTTACTCAAAGAAAAAATAGAGTTTGTACAACTAGTACAACATGAATTTGTAAAATTTTGAGATCATTTTACAATCTTCTAAATCACAAGTTAAAAAGTGAATCAGCCGAACCCTCTTAAGGCAAACCAGCGTTAGAGAGCCTCCACATACATTTGCTTCCCTTTTGCAATGATTACCAAGAGTTGATTCTGAACTTGTTTGTCTATCCACATAATCAGGCGGTTCGTTGGGTTCTGATTGTCTTCAGGCCTTCGACCATTCAAGTGTTCAACGGTTCGTTGGGTTTGGATTGTCTCCAGAAAATTATCAATATCGACAACCTTTTATAAAAACATTCTTTATTTCTAATTTTCTCACTAATCTTTTTTTTTTTTTTAACTCAAATTTGATTAAGAAAAGAGCATGGTTCAAGTACAAAAACGTCAATGAAGACAAACGGATAAAATAAGATAGCTCAATACTATAACAGAGCAGAACATAGCAAAACAGATCAATCCTTTACCGAACTGTGCCCCTCAATATCACCGGTCCGCCGCAATCCGATGTTGTAACCATCCCGGCCTACCTAACGCCAGGTAAGATGAAAGCCGACCGTCTCTCGTAAGACTCGATGCAATCGCCCTAGCCAACGAGTTGGCTTTCTGTGAAGAGAGTATAATTACAACCTCCCCCATCACCTGTATTGCATTAGTGATCTTATCCAGCTCAGAACGATATTTTGGCCAATTCTCCGGTGACTCTAAAGCCGCCACCACCGCCTGGCAGTCCGTCCAGACTTCACAGGTTGTAAAATGAAGATCAGTGAGGCTTTGGAGACACCACAAGAGACAACTAAGCTCAGCAGAAATTCTATAACTCCGCGGTAGAAATGCAACTCGCGCATGATATAAGACCTCTCCAGTATGATCTCTTAATATCCAAGCACCACCACAAAACAATGATTCCTTCCCCCAATCTGCATGAATATTACATTTGAGCTTACCAGGAGGGGGTCGGACCCAGCGGTGAATATGTTGAACATGTCTGCTAACTTCTCTAGAGGCATCCTGAGAGACTAACGCTTGTTGTTTCAGCCATTCCTCTGCTTCTTCAAGCGCCATTGCCACTATGACATTAAACTCTTGGTTTTGTTGTGTAAAAATGATAGCATTCCGTGCCTTCCATATACCCCATAGAAACCATAGAACAGCCTGGCGAATCTCCTCGGTGATCTCAGACTGCTGCATAAAATGAAGTACTGAGGAGACATTGTCTACAACCGAGGTAGAAAAACCCTGAAGGGAGATAGGAAGACCCATCGTAGACCAAACCCCATTCGCTAAAGAGCAACCAAACAACACATGGTTAATTGTTTCCTCTTCAGTATGACAAACCGGACAACGAGGGTTAAATGTAAGGCCATGGCTTCTCATACACTCTGCAACCGCTAGTGCTTGTGATAATGCTCTCCATAGAAACAAACGAATTTTAGGCTCAGTTGCAGTATTCCAAATTCGTTGTTTAACCTTATTCACCCTAATCATGTTAGTAGACAATGGCTTCAAGATATCATTTTCCCGAGCTAACAACCAATTCCCACTTTTAACTGTATATTGCCTATTCTGATTGTAAGCCCAAATATATCGATCAGAAAGATGAGGTGCTGGTGGATGACCTTATTCGAGGAATCTCACATGGTGGAAACATATCCTGGATACGTTGTTCAATCCATAAGCCCTTAGTACTGATTAGCGATGATACCTTGAGATTTAAGTCAATCATTAGCTCCTTATTGAAGGGTCTTCTATGCATCTCATCAAAAACCCATTTGTCTAGCCACACATTAGTCTCCTGGCCATTACCAATAGACTTCATGACCCCTCGTTCTAACAGCTCCTGGCCAAACAAAATACTCCGCCAAGCATACGACGGTCGGTATCCAATCTTTGCATCAAAAAAAGAGGCATCTGTGAAGTACTTAGCTTTATATACCCTGGCCACTAAAGAGTGAGGAAGATGAAGGATTCTCTATCCTTGTTTTGCTAACAAAGCCTGGTTAAAACAGCTGATATCGTGGAGTCCTAAGCCTCCACGTTCTTTCAATTGACATACTTTATCCCATGAGACCCAGTGCATCTTATGCTTGTCTTCACTCGCGTTCCACCAAAACTGACACATCGCACTTGTAAGTTGTCGACATTGGTGTTTAGTTAAGCGGAAGCAAGACATTGCATATACCGGAAGCGCTAAAGCCACTGATTTTAACAAAACTTCCTTGCCACCCAAGGAAAGGGTTTTCTCGTACCAACCACTGAGTCTCGATTTCAAACTATCACTGATGAACTGCAGGAGATCCCTCTTCGATCCACTGAAGCATTTCGGTAAGCCTAAGTATTTCGCTGTCCCTCCTTCCTACTAAATTCCAGTAAACAGATGGAGCAGATGGCGCATATAAGGGTCCAGTTTCTTACTGAAGGTGATTGTGGATTTCTGGAAATTGATTACTTGTCCTGATGCATCACCATACAACTTAAGGCAATTCAAGAACTCAGAGCACTCATGAAGGTTAGCTTGGCATAAGAACAAGCTATTATCTGCAAAAAGGAGGTGTTGGATCGACGGACAGGAAGAGGAGAGTTTCATTCCTATAACACGACCTTCCATCTTAGCTCTGTTCATGATATGTACCAATGCCTCCGCGCAAAGGATAAAAAGGAATGGTGAAAGCGGATCACCCTGCCTAATACCTCTCTCTGGCTTAATATAACCATACGATGAACCATTTAGCAACACAGAATATGTGACTGAAGTTACACAGCTCATTATCCACTTCACCCATTTAATATGGAACCCTAACCGGATCAAGAGTTCTTCAAGAAACTTCCATTCCACCCGATCATAGGCTTTCGACATATCAGTCTTGATCGCCATGAAATCTTCATCGCATTGGGGGTTGGTTCTCAAGGCGTGAATCATCTCGTGGGCAATAAGGATGTTATCCGATATCAGACGTTCCGAGATAAAAGCACCTTGCGTATCAGAGACTATCGTAGGAAGGAAGCGTTTAAGCCGATTGCATATCACTTAGAGACGATCTTGTAAAGCACCGAGCACAAACTGATTGGTCTCAGGTCAGTCATCTTCGAAGGGTTAGGCTTTTTTGGGAGCAAACAAATCTGCGTGTAGTTCCATTCTGAAGGAAGATCACCAGATTCAAAAAATTGTTGTACCTCCTCAATCACTTGAGAACCAACAATGTCCCAGTATTCCTGAAAGAAATGGCTAGTCATACCATCTGCACCATGTGTTTTATCACCTCTGATACTAAAAACTGCCTTCTTAATCTCTTCTCATGTAGGTAGCTTAATCAAGTCAATGTTCATCTGAGGCGTAACACGAGCGACCATACCATCAAGAGCCTCAGCGATAGCTTCAGGGTTCGAGGTAGAGAACATTTTCCGAAAGTAAGAAACCGCAACCTCACCTTTAGAACCTTCTGTGAATTGCTCAACATCATCCTGGTCTAATAATGATAGGATTCTGTTTTGCACACGCCTTCTTTGAACACAGCCATGAAAGTATCGAGTATTTCGATCTCCTTCTTGCATCCACTTCTCTCGGCTTTGTTGTTTCCAGAACAACTCTTCTGCTCTATATGCTTCTGCTAGTTCCCACCGTAGATTCTTCATGAGATGAAGATTCGGCTGTAACATAGCACTTTCGTTATCTAGCTGAAGCCGGAAGGATTCAATATGCTTCTTAGAATTTTGTTGTGTAGAGTTCTTCCAGGTAGAGATAGCCCGCCTACAGTCTGCAATTCTATTTAGAACTGATTGTGATCTGCTCGCATCACCTTTAGACCAACCATCTCGCACTACCTGTGCAAACTCTGGTTTAGATGTCCATCTTTTTTGGAACATGAAGCATCCTCTCTGCGAATCATTGCCATTAACAAGCCGTAGGAAAACTGGTCTGTGATCGGAACCAATTCGCTCCATGAACTTTGCTTGAACCAGCGAAAAGAGGTGAAACCATGCTGCATTGCCTAATGCTCTGTCTAAACAGCACTGAATCCACATCTTATTGCGTTCCCCTGCCCATGAATACTTGTTACCAATACTTGGAACCTCCCGTAGTCGACAATCAGATATCATATTTTGGAAAGGATAGAAAGACGACTCCGACCGTGTTGGTCCTCTAAGCTTCTCACTACTATCCACCATCTCATTGAGATCACCTAAGACCAACCATGGGTCATCTCTTGTTGCACCAATGGAGATAAGGTGATCCCACACTACTTGTCTTTGATGATAAACTGGATCTCCATACACACAAGAGACAAAAAAACTAGTTGATCCAAATTGTATCTCCACATCAATAATTCTTGTATCTAAACTGAGGACTCGAACTGAGTAAGCCGATTTCCAGAACAGAGCAAGCCCACCACTTAGTCCCACCGGGTTGACTATGTGAGCATTCTCATAACCTAAAGACTTATGTAGGTTTACCACGTGCGGACTGGAGTTTTTGGTCTCGAGGAGAAACAGAAAATCTGGGAAATGTGTATGTCGCATCTCCCGCAAGGTGGGAATTGTCAAGGTGCCCCCCAATCCTTGAAAATTCCAGCTCATGAAGCTTATAACTGAGTCGGCGGTTCCTCATGTGGAACCAACGTTTCATCACCTTGTTTGGCAAGTTTTGATGATATTACAGCCTCATTTGCAGCTTTTCTCTTTGAAGATAACAGTTCATCAGAATCTGAAACAGACACAGGTTTGTTTTGAAGTGCTTGTGCCTTACGTTTCCATTGATTTGGTCTTTGTCGTTTCTTCACTTGCTTAGGTTTAGGTCCGGTAGTACCAGCAGAGAAGTTATCTCTCACTTCTGTAGATCCTAACCTAAGCAGTGGTGTTGTGGCATACGACACAGACGGGGAATGATTTGGGAGAGAAAGGCGATCCAAAGCACTTTCTGTCCTCACCACTGGCACAGAGTGAGCTTCTCCCAAACTAACAGTAGATAAACCTTCAAAATTAAAAACCAGTCCTTTCCCTTTATCCACATTTGTAGTGAAAAGAGGCGGGGCCTCAAGACGCAAAAGTCTCTGTTGACCATCAGTATCACCCGCCAGGTTCCAAACAGATTGTCGCACTCTCTCTATATGGATTTTCTTTAACTGCGGATCAGCCACCGAGAGATATTGACGCATCTCATCTAAAACAAGTTTAGCGATTTTTGGTTTACCTGAGGTTGGATCAATACCAACATCCGCATCTGTCAATACACCAAACAGAGGATCATCCTTGCTAATCTTCGGGACTAGCCGGCTTGGTACTAAAGAAGCTCCTTGTACCCCTCCCGTAGCTAATACTTGTCGATTGACCGGATTAAAAGGACATCTTTCTTTATCATGAGTAAGCCTCTAACATTGATAGCATCTACGCCGAATCCTTTCGTACTCAATGCCAACAGATACCTTTTCCCCTGATGGTAACTGTAATTCCCGAGAATTCTTCAGAGGCCTACTCACATCAAACAAAATCCTAACACTGACATATCCTTTACTTAGAGGTTTTGACAGATCAAAGGCCACATGTGTGACTCGACCAATATGCCCCGCAATCTCCTTAATAGTATCCGCCGTGTTGTAGTTTACCGGGATGTTTCTTAATCGGATCCAGATTGGCAATACCTTTAAGTAGTCTTCTGGTGGCTTTTCCACCCATCTCTCCAGGGTGACACTCCAATCATTGAAGGTCCAGGCACCCGTGTCCAACACCATGGATAAATCTGTTTCAGAATCAAATATGAATTGAAACATATCATTTGGTAAAGCAATCCCTCTTGCACGGCTGTACACCCGCCACGTTCGCGGCATCTTGTGGATTAGACTTGACATCTTCTGGTTTTCAGGACATAACAGCTTCCCGATAATGCTTCGCTCATTCCAAACATACGAGCTGAACTGAGGTAGGTTTTGTATGATGATCGGCTGATCATCATCAAGAGACATCTCTTGTAAAGCCCTATCTAAAGCATACTCCATCGGTTGCAGTTCTTTTCCACCCGTAAGCAATGGTAGAAAGCGAGTGGAATTCTGAGATTTACTTTAGGCGGCTTGCTGAAGTTGAAGACCTAGGTTAAACTTGTCACAAGATCTTCAAAGATTTAGTGAATATTACTCTCTCAAACAGAAAATATTTGATCAAATCCGGCGAAAACAGAAATTTTCCCGGTATACTACAGCTTTTCCAATAGAGGTCGAGCCCTCTAGAGGGAAAAGAGAGTCCTAAGCGATTTCTTCTTTAGAACATTTTGGTCGACTTCAATTTTCTCACTAATCAAATACCTTTTTTTTTTCTTTTTTTTTTTTTTGTCAAACCACTTGCATTCATTTACTCAAATGAGGTAAGGTTCATACAAGCATAACTTAGAAGACACAATGAAAAGGCATTCCCCAATGCCAAAATACAAATGAAATACAACAAAGATAGGATTAATCGGCAATAAGTTCTTGAGAGCTTTGAGCCAAGATCTTGGAAGGAGCTTGGTACATGTGAGATCAAGATTGTCGACAGACTCTTCCATGAACAAATCAGTGGATGAGAGATTGCCATTGTCATGAGACATGTTGGCGTTAGTAAAAGGGTCAAGACTGAACTTTCCCCCCGGTTTGAGAAGGTCTACACAAAGTAGAAGCTTGACTAGGTTTCGAGCAAAGGTTGGGATGCTCTGGTGCTTGAGACTGTTTGGTAAAATTGTCGGGTGGTGTGAAGTGACCTTCAACAAACCAAAGCCATAACCATAACTCGGACAACTTGGACTCAGGATCCAATAACCATAGAAATTCAAGAAAAAGAGTTCAAAGATCGGGGCCAAAAGGGTTACTATTACCAGGATTCTTAGTGATATCAAGTGACACCAAAGCAACAATGATGAATTACTACTCAGATGACAATCATAGAGTACGTAATCTTGACCACACCATTGGCTAGAGATTGATGTCAACAAGAGATTTAAATAACCGTACCTGGAACTGGATAGCTTTAGAGTTGGAGCCACCAAAGAATAGGCTCTTTCCCGGATAAAGATAGATTGAACATGGTAAGGCTCAGAGAACACGGGATATGGACTCAGGAGATTGATGAGGTGGCGGTAACCACTGCTCCATAGAAGCGGGGTCATAATGCTGTCCTTTCTCACCCCATAGATTTGGTCTGATACCAGAAGCAAGTTTCCCAAAAGCCTAGAGCTTCGGTATAGAGTGATTGTCGGGGAAAAGCTTTGAACCAGGGGTTGGAATTGATCTTTATGGGCCCAACGCATAACTGTTGAGATACAATGTAGGCAACTTCTGCCCTTACAAGCAAAACGAGGAAGTGATGAGACGGGCCTTAGAAAGGATTCATAAAAGTTTAACCTGGAATTTTTAGTTGTGGGCTTGGTTTGTTGAAGTGTTAACATGCCGGCAAAAGAAACAAAGCCCACCAACAGAAAAACGCTTTTCTCACTAGTTGGAATGGGTGTGCAGCGGCGGTTGTCCGAAGATGGTTGATAGATTTGCAAGAGAGGGGACATCTCTGGTGGACAAGGCTTCAACAAGAGCAAGTCGGAGGATGGGTCAGTGGCTAGGGCAGGGGACCACAAAAACAGTCCGTATTTGGGAGGAATAAAGCTTTGCCTGAAAAAGGAGACGCCATGTGCCGTCGTCGTCTCCACCGGGTGAGCAGAAGCAGATGTTCCAGAGAGGAGTTCGTCTGCTAAACTCGGTGCCTCAGAATAAGCTTTTCCAGGGGGAAGCAGATCTGGAGTTATGCATGGCTGTTTGTGGATCTTTTTTGTCAGCTGAAGCAATCAGAGAAAGGAGGAGGGGGTTCACCGGAAGTCTCCTGCGCTTTTGATCTTTGCCAATTGATATCTCGCCGAGATCTAAACGGAATGAGGGGATTTGTAACCAAAAAAGAAAATTAAACGGGAAAAAATCTAAATAAGCAAAAGAGGCTATAACAGATAGGAGGGTGGAGGTGAAGAGGTCCCAACACCGCTGAGCAAGAGCTACACCGGCGTCGGAAGAGATACTCAGAATTGGTTCCTCGATATTAGTGTCTAGAGAATAGAGAGCGTTTTGTTGTTCTTTACTCTTCCAATTATTACGAGGAGATGATTTAGCTCATTAATCAAATACCTAAAGTTGATAATTTCGGACTTTTTCAGTAAGTAGGAAATAACATCTCAGTATCTGTTTATGTTTTCATAATAAGTGTGAACACCATCAGTTATCATTTAGCTCGAACACTGACTGCATATTACATTTTCAATTTCAACAAGTTGTCGATAGTTATACTATTCAACATTTGTTCAATAAAACAAAAACTAGGGAACAATGGATTCACGAAGAAACAGATAATAAGAGTTGAAAATTCAAATCAATCCAGCTCAGATTACAATCATTTCAAAGAAAGAAAGATAAGAAAGATTCATTTAGGATTGGATAGGGCCGAAGACCATATCCATTGCAACGAATAAGATTAACGACACGTCACTAGAAATATCACAAAGAAATGATTTTCAGTTTTACCCTTTTGAGTTTTGTCAAAAATAGGAATAAAATCCAACCTGCCTGAATCGAACCAGAATAAAATCCAACCTGCCTGAATCGAACCAGAGAGCTAAAGAACATCTGTTGCTAACAACTACAGTCTTCGCTCTACCAACTGAACTAAGGTCGGTTGTTGAAATTTCACAACAACAATGTTTTCTTTACTTTAAATCATATTCAAAACGTGGAAATTTCACGAAGACGAAAGAGATATTTTTGATGATTTTGGTCCTCCAAGTCCAAGCCATTAGAAAACTATGTACATATCCCAAAAGGACAACTCTTCCTTTAGTGGACGGTCCCCAAGTGTGAACCCACCAGATGTCCATACTATCGTGTCAATAACACAATTATTTGAAGAAAAACAATCAAACTTAACCATGGTTTTGTAAGTCAAAAATACCAAAAAACCCCTCTCATTTCATTGTCTACATAAAGCATCACATGCGTCTCTCTCTCTCGTTCATAATTAGAGATTAAGATCAGCAAGAAGAAAAAAGAAGAAGAATGGCAAAAGCTATGGAGGTTTGGGTGGGAGAGATGAAAAAGATGAGTGAGAAGATAAACCCTAGAATCCCATTGATGGAAAGGAACAAGACATCCTCTCTTGTGTCAAAACAACAACAAGGATCAGAAGAAGAAAGAGGACTTAACAAACAAAAGACATTAAGAGAGAAAGATCATGAAGCTGCAACTATGTCTGAGCTCACTGTTTGTCTTCTCATGGACCGTTTTGTTCCTTGGTGATCTTTCCAATACCCCAACTAGTTCTAGATCTTTCCTTTTGGTTATGTGTATATATATATCTAGAACTTCATGTATACGAGTAGATGCTGTTTGTTAAGAACATTTTGAAAACAAATCCATGTAAATCTATGAAAGTAATGTGTCTAAGAACAATATTGTTATTTTTATTTCTGCAATTTCCATTTACTCTGTAATTAGGAACATTAAAAGGACACATCGTTGTGTAAAAGAAAGAAAAAAATGATTAGAGTTATCGTTGTGAGGATCATATGCTCACAAACTATCAAAGATTACCATGACATATATCCTTCTCATGACATTGCTTAACAGTAAGAAGCAACTGCATAAAGAACAAACAAAACTCAGACACTTTGATTTTGATTCTGTAGCAGTTCTCACAAACCAATCGAAAGGAACCAAGCTGGGAATGGTGAAAACCCATGTACTTGTCTATCTTAAGAGCCCATCATCCTTCACTCTTAAAATTATCAGCAGCATTATCATATCATATAAGCCTAATACATGTCTTCAACAACCTTGACCTGATCTAGCAAAAGCTTGTACAACCATGGGATTACAAAGCAAAGAGTAATCAACATTACAAAACTAACAGTCCAGTTTCTTTTGATAATCAGAAATCCAGTAAAATCAAGTGGACTCTCAAAACATAAATTCAGAAATTTAACTACTAAAGATCATCCACACCAACAATTTCTATACCGAATAAAATCAAAACTAGCAGTCAAATGGAAGATCTATAAAAAGAAGATAAGTGTACTTACCCGGAGAAGCTGACACCCGACGGTAATGGCGGAGAGCAACAACGACATTCCTCATCGGCTAACGACAGTTGATTGATAAGTCGATCAATCAACTAAGCAAAGAGTGAATATGTTCATTGATCAAGTAGTTTTACATAATATTTACATAGTTAACACTTGAATTTTTCTTTACTATTTATGTAGACAGCATAGTTTTGGAAAACTAATTAGTTAAAATCTTAGTAATTTTCATTCAATCACTACCAACGTCGTTATCAACCTACCGCTTACACATTGTTAGAACCAGTAAATCTACACATCTTTTAAGTCAGTCGAACTCGAGTGATTCTTATAATATTAACAATCTTATCATGTGAAACGCCCTGAGTAAGAAGAAAAAACAACGTACTTGAGTTTGCATATGTTGGGTGAAAAAAGATCGAAACATATCAGAAAATGTGTTTGAAACGAAAGAGTAGCCCAGGCCATAAGGTTTGTTATAGCTCTATACCATCATCACCAACTAATTTATCTATTTGGTACAAAAGTTATAACATCACAATGGAATTCATGTATATGAAGTAGTAGTAGCTTTGGTTTTCCTTTTTCTGTTTTCAATCCTTTTTACCTTTGTTCTCTTCATCACCTTTCAGAAATTTCATGAACCAATACGCAGATGATTTTGGGTGACGGGTTAAACCGTTCTTGTAGTCTACATATATCAAACCGAATCTCTTGGTGTACCCTTGCGCCCACTCGAAGTTGTCCAGCAACGACCATGCAAAGTATCCCTTTATGTCCACTCCATCTCTGTTTCAGTTTTCACCATTTACAAAACGCTTACACTGTTATTACCTCAATGTATAATGCGAATTACTTGATAGTTTTCTACAAATTGCCTATATCTCTGTTTCCTACGTATATTTTGCTAGTAAACATATGAAAGAAGGGAAAAATATTCACTCACTTGATAGCCTAAGAGACATTGGCAAGGTAACTCTTGAAATAGGCAACTCTAAGCTTATCGTCGAGCATATCATGAATAGAGGCAGATCCGTCATCTTCATCATCCATACCTGTTGTGTTGGACCAAGAGATTTAAACCTCAGGATAAATAAAATAGAAGTTCGATATGACCATAAATATTACTTGTTTAAATGCCAACGAAATTGTTCCGGTCCTCTTAACAAACTATGCACTGTACCATATTAAACTGAACAACAGAAATATAAAGATAGGATACCATTCTCAGTAATATATATTGGAGGTTGGTTGTATTTTTGGCTGATGTAATTCAAAGTCTTTCGGATTCCCCAAGGCACAACATAAAGCCAATCGGAAGCAGCCTGTAATTGGAACACAGTGTTAAGTTGATTACTAGCTCATGCATACCTGTCTTTATTACATGTGCGTAAGAGTTAATAGAGTCATTAGATTTAGCGGAGACTATAACAAGAGTGCTTACCCTTTCACCTATTGGCTCTCCATTTTCCCATTCAACTGCGCACAGAAAAGAAGAGAGAATGATTATTAAGAAGTAATTAAGAAGATGCTAGTAGTAAAAGTAATTTCGGTGTTTGTCTTTGTTACCAGCCCTCTCCATTTCTTGTGCGTTGTAAAAGTCACTTTCAGCTTCCATGTTTGAGACATGAGAAATCAACCTCGAGGTGTAGTGGTTTAGGCCAAGAAAGTCCCATGAGTTCTGACGCATTAACTCCTTTTCTTCTGGAGTAAATCTAGGAAGACTGTCTCCAAGTTTCTGGCGCATACTTGCAGGATAGTCTCCAGAAAACAAAGGATCCAAGAACCTGCAAAGGATTTTAATTTGTTATTTAAGGAATGATTTATACTTGGTGTGTAACTAATTTGACGCAGAGTTAGCAATCCCAAATTTTTGGGTCTGATATTATCACTTTTCTCAAACACACAAACATCATCTA
>NC_025699.1:24022012-24041712 GCF_000633955.1 Camelina sativa
TATGCACTGTACCATATTAAACTGAACAACAGAAATATAAAGATAGGATACCATTCTCAGTAATATATATTGGAGGTTGGTTGTATTTTTGGCTGATGTAATTCAAAGTCTTTCGGATTCCCCAAGGCACAACATAAAGCCAATCGGAAGCAGCCTGTAATTGGAACACAGTGTTAAGTTGATTACTAGCTCATGCATACCTGTCTTTATTACATGTGCGTAAGAGTTAATAGAGTCATTAGATTTAGCGGAGACTATAACAAGAGTGCTTACCCTTTCACCTATTGGCTCTCCATTTTCCCATTCAACTGCGCACAGAAAAGAAGAGAGAATGATTATTAAGAAGTAATTAAGAAGATGCTAGTAGTAAAAGTAATTTCGGTGTTTGTCTTTGTTACCAGCCCTCTCCATTTCTTGTGCGTTGTAAAAGTCACTTTCAGCTTCCATGTTTGAGACATGAGAAATCAACCTCGAGGTGTAGTGGTTTAGGCCAAGAAAGTCCCATGAGTTCTGACGCATTAACTCCTTTTCTTCTGGAGTAAATCTAGGAAGACTGTCTCCAAGTTTCTGGCGCATACTTGCAGGATAGTCTCCAGAAAACAAAGGATCCAAGAACCTGCAAAGGATTTTAATTTGTTATTTAAGGAATGATTTATACTTGGTGTGTAACTAATTTGACGCAGAGTTAGCAATCCCAAATTTTTGGGTCTGATATTATCACTTTTCTCAAACACACAAACATCATCTATGCAACCTTAACATATGAAAGACCTATCATACAGGGTTTCTCAACTAATTACCAAGAGAAAACTGTACACAAAAGATTCAACGACTATTTAAGAATTTACACTTTTACAGCACCCTTGGAAACAGCAGAATAAATGGATTACATAATCTCTACTACCTACCATTACGAAATATAAAATCAATGGAGCAACTCCCATAAATCATAACCTACTAAACTAGAGGACAGAAATCTATATACTACGAAATTTGACAGAGCTATAGGTGCAGCTGTGGGCATATTAAGCTGTAGAGATGCCTCAACACATCAGCAATACGATTCCATCCCAAATCTTAACGATTAAGAAAACATTCAATGCATATCCTACTTACCATCCAAGTTGAAAGTCAATTCGCCTACCCGCAGCAACCTTGTCTTCCAGTTTCTCTGAGTTTGGCTCAGCCCACTCACAATCAACTGACAAACCGATTTGTCCACCTTGGCTTTCCTAGATTAATATATATAAACCCAAAAGCACACTGATAAATAACGACCCTTGATGCATCTTCCCATAACCATGGTTCACGTAAATAAAACAAAATTACTTAATTACAACAAAAAGCTACCTTGTACTTGCTTCTATATATGGAAACAGCAGTTGCATGAGCCAAAATCTGATGATGCGAAACCAAATATGGTTCGATCAAGGGCTTCTCATTTCTTCCAGGTGCAAATATACCAATACAGTGTCCATTCACCGAGGTCTGAAGAGGTTCATTTAATGTGATCCAGTGCTTCACTCTATCACCAAAATTGGCAAAACAAGCATCTGCATACAGGCCAAAATAATCGCTGCACGTGAAGAAAAATTTAATGTCAAAACAATAAATTCTAAAGTGCTGCATTCCTAATTTTAGAGATTGTAGAGGAAGGCTTCATAGAATAAGACTGAAAGAATGAAAGATACTAGCCCTCTGAGGGATTATACACAATACTCCTAAAAGTAATTGTAATTATGCTTTCGAAGATGTTACACATATATTGAAATAGTCCATTACAGTTTACTGCTTACACAATTTTTCTATTTGTCCAACCTCCGATTGCTTCCTGGAGATGTGATGGGAGATCCCAATGGTATAGAGTTACAAACGGCTGAATACCTGCAACAGTAGAATCATCTCATGAGAGTATCATTAACAGGAAGATGAAAAAGCTCATTTCAGTTTAGAGTAAATACCCTTTTCAAGAAGTCCATTGATAAGATTGTTGTAGAAAGCAATGCCTTCTTCATTGACTTCAGTTCCCAAGCCATCTAGAACAGAAGACAATATGCCCTCCAGTCAAACGTTTAGATTATTCAGGAAGTCCAACAACGAGAATTTCCCTCATGATCATATACAAGAATGATAAAAATAATCTTCCCCATGCAAAGAAATATGTACTTGACATTGTCAACAACTACAACATGTGCTACACTGTGATTGGGGAACATAAAGAAATCACCATCAGAGTTGAACATACCAGGGAAAATGCGAGACCAGGATATGGAAAATCTGTAAGCACTGAATCCTAATTGTCCTATAAGTTCAATGTCTTCCTGCAAAATTATTAGAATAACAAACAATCTTATAAGCAAACCAGCAGACCAGAGGAAGATCCATATACCTATACTTTACTCTAAACATTTCTTAACCTTGTATCGATGGTAATGATCCACAGCAACATCACCATTACTTCCATCAAGAATCTTCCCTAAATAAAAGGAAACAAACAGTGTTAATCTACCTAGTTTTCATCATTTGACATGAGGATAGATAAGCTGAGAAGGAAACCACAAACCTTCGAGATGAGTGAACTTATCCCATATACTTGGCCCTTTCTTACCTTCATTCCAGCCTCCTTCAATCTACAAAACCACCATTGATAATGCTTAGCTCATTCAAAGCTATTCTAATTTGATTTGTAGCTTGTACAAAACAGCTTATGTGAAGCATCTTCAAAAATCTGATTCGTAACCACAAAGTTCAAACCACATTCAAAACAAAGACATCTAATCTTCTAAAATCGGTTTCGTACTTCAATTCCGGAATCAACATTTTCCAGAAGAGCAAAGTGAATCAAGGAATTGGTACACCAGAAGAGTAGAAGACGAAGCAGAAACTAGAAAGAAGAAGATAAGACTCCAGATCTTGGAGAGTGAAAGGGAGAGAAAGAGAGAGACCTGGTAAGCGGAAGTGGCAACACCGAAGGTGAAGGTGGAGGGGAAACTAGAGCGGTGAGTGACCGGAGGGACGGGGAGATGAGTCAAGTTAAGCTTCTGCGCCATTTTTATCGATTGAAAACAACAAGTGTGTGTGTGTGTCCGCGTTACTCACCCGACATTGTCCTACGGAGGAGAAGATTGTCCGATGGGGATGATCTAGTATACACACACAATAATAACTTAGAAAACTGAAACCACAATGACAAATGTCTTGACCTATGTTATTATTAACTGAACCAAAAATATCCTTGTTAGCCAGCCAGCAAAACAACCAAATGATAAACCAAAAATGATCCAAATCAGTAAGATCCAAAATCTGTAAGAAGTCAGACATAAAAGAAACACTTCCGGGTCTTGCTCTAACAAATCTAGAAACAAAGTTGGTATTATTCATACTCACCTACAGGGGAAAATTCTCTAGACTAAAACACCAACTTCAAACAATGTACAAAACACTAATAAAGGAAGACACATACAACTTACACTAACGAAAGAAGGCTGCTTCATAACGAATACAGTTAAAGAAATAAGCAACCAAATCGAAAAGTCTGAAAAATAAGTCCCAGCTTTTAATATTCTGAACAATTTACCAAGACCGGTTATTCTAATAACCAGCAATCATGTTCAACATTCAAAGGACCATGAAAAGTTCATACTCCATAGGGTGGCCAATGCAGTTCAAAGGACAGCTATTCAGATAACTAACCATCAGACATAACACAACAACTCATCAAAATATCAATCATAACACAATAAAGATTTTAAAACCCCTAAACCCTGAATCATTATCCCTATTTATGGCCATCATCATATCAATATAAACACCATTAAACATCATCATCATATCATTATTATAATCACTATATCAGGGGGGTTCCCAAACACCTTATCCCATACTTTCTAAATTTCTATAGAACTAAAAAAACTCACCTTTGAGTAGACGGAAGGATTCGAGATCCAAGTGATGATCCACTAATTTTCGGATCCTGAACCAAAAAAAAAAAAGGAAGAGTCTTTATCAGATCCCGCAACAAAACAAAATCGAAAAAAAGACTGAAACTTTTCGTAACCCAAAGCATAAACAATAAACACAATAACCCAAAGATCATTTCTTTCGTATTCCAAAGATCCTAAGCTTCGATTTTGAGATTGAATAAACTGGGAAAAATGACTTACTGGGTTATCGGATAAGAAGAGTGGAACAAGAAATTTACAGAAAAAAAACAAAAAAAAAACTTGAGATTTAAAGAGATCATAGACTTAGTCAACTCACCAAACCAATGAGCCAGAGCTGGAGACAACGGTGAGAATCGGGGAAGAAGAAGCTATTAGGGTTTAGTATTCCCTTTTTGAATCATCTTTATAAATTGTTCACCTTACATTAATAGTTTGAGTTCATATGATGTAATTTTTTTATTTTACTAAAATTTACCAGGATTCAGACCTCGCGATAAAGGGTAAGTATTTTAGAAAAAATAAATCAAAATTAAAATTTAAAATTATACATTATAAAATCATTTGAATGTAATAAAAGAAATTGAATATATAAAAATTAAACATAAACTGTTACTAAAAACACAACCATTAAAATGAAAACTTATAACAAAAAATATTAGCAAAAATATATTATTTAAATTATTATAAATATAAAATTTTTTATGAAGAATTATGGTAAAAATGTACAATTAAAAAATCATTACGACAAAATGATCATAAATGAAAATATTGAATTAATAGTTGTAACGAATAAATATAACTTCTATTAAATAATAATAATTAAAAATATATTTAATAATGATTGAAATTGTATCAACGAAAAATTAAAATTAAAATACACAACTTTTAAAAACAAAATAAATTAAATTTTAAATATTAAAATAGTTTTTAACAAAAATTACAATAAATAGACGCAATTGTAAATTTTATATTAAATTTTATTAAATTCCTATATTGCTATAACGTTAAATATTAGATATTAGTATTCAAATTATTTAGATTCAACATAAAACAGAAAATTTGTTTCAACGAACAATGATTTGTTACTTATTGAGACAAATATATAAAAAGTTCAAAAGACATAACTATTTAAATAGACACACCTATTATAATTAAAACTTGTGATGAAAAAAGAATAAAATATAGTGAAAAGACATAACTCTACAATGAACATATACAACTGTTTGAATTTACAAAATAACAAATAAAAATAAACTTTTTTACAAAAAAATACTACGAAAAATCGCAACTGTAAATTATATATTAAGTTGTATTAAATTTCTCTATTGCTATAGGGTCTGATTGGTAACGTATCCAAAGCTGTACAGAAAAGCTGTAAGCTGGAGCTGTAACGTTGAATATTAGATATTAATATTCAATTATTTAGGTTCAACATAAAATGGAAAATTTGTTTCAACAAACTTGTTAGTTACTGATAAAGAGACAAATATAAAAAGAGTTAAAAAAACATGACTATTTAAATAGATACACCTATTAGTACAAAAAGTTGTGATGAAAAAAACATAAATAAAATATAGTGAAAAGACACAACTCTACGAAAACAAAAAAAAACATATACAACCGTTTGAATCAAAAAAAAAGAAAACAAAATTTTTACGAAAAGGTACTACGAAAAATTGTAATTTGAAAGGACCGACCCCTTTTTTAAAAAAAAAAAAATAAATAATAATTATAATATAATAAGTAAACTACAACTAGTGGTCTCATACCCACTAGCCACATAATCACAATCACACCCAACAGCGGAATGACAATACCAATAAATATCCAATAATAACCAATATTATAACATAAACCATATCCAATAACCAATCATCAGAAAACATGAAACCAACAACCTATCAATGTTTCTAATGACTCAACTCTAGCAACCTAGCAATGCCAGACAACATCCAATCGAGTCCCTAGAAGATCCTCCTCTTCATCGCCTTAATACCACGATCACACATTGCCTTTACCTGCACCACAAACACATATTGCAATGCATGAGTATTTTATAAACACTTAATAAGGCAATTCTCTCATCTACTGGGCTATACACACAAGCAATAGAGTCATCTATAACCATCAAACAACAGTCAACAAACAACAAATGACAAACCAGGACTCTGCATCGACCGACGCCAACATGCATCGACCGACACCACATGGGGATGCATCGACCGACACAGAAGCTGCATCAACCGATGCAAGTTACACTTGCATCGACCGACGCATGCTCGACATAACACGAAAACCCTAGAGTTTTACGCGCCGTCCTCGCACTTGCATTGACCGACGCAAGAAATGCATCGGCCGATGCAATGCCAAGCATCGTGTTTTCCCCGATGCAATGCCAACCACAAAACTCGATCCCAAGCCACAAGAAAGCTTCCTAACGTCCCAATTATCATTCTAACAAGTCTAACAACACACAACAAGCAAATTAGAGAGTTCTCTAGCTTAGATAAGCCATGGTCCTGCACTTACCTTTGCCAAGACGAATCTGAACCTAAACACAAGTAGAAAACACTTCTAGGAAGCTCCTACAACGATCCCAGCTACAAATCTCTAAAGGAACAGCCTCAAATCTCCAAAAATCACCAAGAACACTCAAGAACCTCTACTCTCTTTCGCTTTCTCTCAAAAACGGCTCAATCCGTCGAATGAGACAAAAAACACGACTTAAGGGTTTTCTTTCTCCCTTTGTCCAAAACGCAGTGTTTGACTTAAGTCAAATCGCAGAAACTTGAACCTGCATCGACCGATGCAACTCCCAAACCGAGATTCGGTTCACGGATGTTACAATTCTCCCCCACCAATCTAGATTCGTCCTCGAATCTCGAACAACCATCAGCCAAGGACTCCCGTGCAGCCGTCTCCACGGCCCACACTCCTCCGACCGATTTATAGAAGATCACCTCTAGGCGATAGACTCACGCTCCAGGCGTCATTTGCTCTCGACTTTTGGACTTTCCTTTACTCATAGGCCTAAACCTTGAGTTTTTATTGGCTCCTCATCAGACCTTAGTCTTCATGCCATAATATTGGCTCCTCATCGGGCCTAAGCCCGCATGCCGAAATATATATAAGGAAAAATTCAAACTCGTCTCTCGGGTTGCCACCCTACAGCACGTCCCCGAATCGTCATCCGAAGTCGATATACCAACCATACTCCCAAGCCACAAAGTCTTTGAATATGGCAGTACTAGAAGAACCTAAATCCTCCAAGAGCCGCGAGCAAAAAATTCTGAACATGTCTGAGTCTTATCCCTATCCAGATTTCCTTCCCGTGGCTTGCGTAAAACATCTCAATGTTCTACCAACCACATATCCCCTCACTGGAATACCTCATGACCACACAAGGATCATATACATGCCACAAAGGCCGCCACAAAGGCCAAACAAATGTCCTAAACAAGACCGCCACCAAGGCCAAACAAATGTCCTAAACAGGACCGCCACCAAGGCCAAACAAATGTCCTAAACAGGACCGCCACCAAGGCCACTCGTCCCGAAGGACCGTCACAAAGACCATCTACCCCGAAGGACCGCCAAAACAGGCACTCTGGCTAAATAGCCCGCCACAAAGGCCACACAATTGGCTAAATAGCCAGCCAAAAAGGCCACACAATGGTTAAAAAGCCCGCCACAAAGGCCACACACAGCTAAACAGCCCGCCACAAAGGCCACACAATGTCTAAAAAGACCGCCACTCACGGGCACACTGACTCGAAAGTTCGCCGATAAGGATACACAAGCCCCTCCAAGGCTCTTCTCCGCTAAAATGGACAAATTCTAACTCCCGTAAAACTTTCCATATTTAGCACTTTCCATTTTTGGAAACTTTCCACTTTTGGAAACCTCTATTTCAGGAACTTTCCTCCAAAAACCTCGCCTCACGGAAACTTTGTACCCCGAGCACCACCTCATCTTGTTACTGAGTCGTACAACCAACCACCCCAAGCGACCGAGTAAACAAGAGAGATGGGCTGGAATACTCCATTCCCACTCCAGCCACGGATTACAGATGGGACCAAGCTAGACAAGTTCAAGTCGCGGCTTACTTCTCATACCACTTCTTAAACCTTGCCTTCATCTTCGCCATAGGCTCCCAAGTCTGCTCCTCAACACCATCACAGTCTNTCCAAATCATAATCTGCCACAAGCTCCATCCACCGCCTCTGTCTCAAATTCAGCTCAGGCTGAGTATATATTNTCTCGCCTCCAATGTCATGTTAGGCTGAAGATCCTCAGGAATCTTAGCCAACACCTGCTCTCCCTCATAGAGACACTTCCGCAACATCGAAATGTGGAACGCACGCATAACCTCAGCCAACTACAGCCTATATGCTACCGGTCCCACCCGCTCAATCACCCTGAACGGACCCATGTACCTCGGACTCAACTTAGTCTCTGACAATGACCTGTTCGGACCCTGTAACATAGCCATCTTGAGATACACTCTGTCTCCTACCTGAAACTCAAGATCTCTCCTCCTCCTATCAGCATAACTCCTCTGCCTATCTTGAGCCTCCTTCATGTTCAGCTTGAGAACTTGAATCTTCTCTGAGGTCTCCTGAACAAAACTAGCACCAAACATGCTCCTCTACCCCACCTGAGTCCAGTATAACGGTGTACGACATGGTCTCCCATACAAAGCCTCATAAGGAGCCATCTTAATACTCGCCTGATAACTGTTGTTGTAAGCAAACTCTACCAGGTTCAGGTGATCTGCCCAATGGCCACCCCAATCCAACACACACATCCTCAGCAAATCCTCCAGCATCTGGATCGTCCTCTCAGACTGTCCATCTGTCTGGGGATGATAAGCTGTACTCATATGCACCTTAGTGCCCATCTCTGCCTGAAATGCCTTCCAGAACACCGAAGTGAACTTAGAATCCCTGTAAGACACAATGCTCGCTGGCATCCCATGCAATCTAACTATCTCTCTCACATACTTCTTAGCCAAGACCGCTGCTCCATCAGTCTTCTTAATGGCCAAAAAATGTGCTGACTTAGTCAACCAGCCCACAATGACCCAAATAGCATCATAGGTCCGTGACACTGGCAAACCTACCACAAAATCCATAGTGATCATATCCCACTTCCACTCAAGAATGGGTAGACTCTTCAGTAAACCGCCAGGAACCTGATGCTCAGCCTTCACTAGCTGACACACATCGCACCTCGAGACCCAACTAGCTACATCCTTCTTCATCCGTCCCAGTGATAGTACCTCTTGAGATCCCGGTACATCTTAGTCGCTCCTGGATGAATAGAAAACCTGCTCGCATGAGTCTCTCTCAGGATCTCCTGTCATAACTCTTCATCCTTAGGCACACAAACCCGACCGTGCACCAAGATAGTCTCATTATCTGAGACCTCATACTCTGAATCAACATCCTTTGAGGCATTCACCAGCCCCAAATCCTTCTCCTGAGCCAACCGCACCCTACTCAGAAGATCTGCTCTATCTACTGCTTCCAAACCCAACGGTTCCTGTGAAACAGCACACAAGCTCAAAGCACTGATCTCTCCTACCAGAGACTCCATCTCCTGATCCTGAGCCGAAGCTACCCTCTTCCGACTAAGAGCATCTGCAACTGTGTTAGCCTTACCAGGGTGATAGGCTACCTCCAAATCATAATCTGCCACAAGCTCCATCCACCGCCTCTGTCTCAAATTCAGCTCAGGCTGAGTATATATTCACTTGTACCTTTGCACCATAAAGATAAGATCTCCAAATCTTCAGAGCAAAAACTACAGCAGCCATCTCCAAATCATGAGTAGGATAGTTGCCCTCATGCTTCCGCAACTGCCGCGAAGCATAGGCAATCACCTTCCCATGCTGCATCAACACACACCCCAAACCAACTCTAGATGCATCAGTATAAACCACATAGGGTTCTCCCTGCTTAGGCAAAGCCAACACTGGCGTAGTAGTCAACATCTCCTTAAGGCTTTCAAAGCCCTCCTCTCACTCTTGTGACCAAACAAAAGGAACATCCTTCCCTGTCAACTTAGTCATAGGGTGTGCTCTACTTGCAAAACCCTGCACAAACCTCTTGTAGTAACCTGCCAACCCAAGGAAACTCCTAATCTCTGTGGCATTCTGCGGTCTAGGCCAATCCCTGATAGCCTAAATCTTCTTCGAATCCACAGAAATCCCCTATACAGAAACAATATGACCCAGAAAACCCATCTCACGCTGCCNCCAAACCCAACGGTTCCTGTGAAACAGCACACAAGCTCAAAGCACTGATCTCTCCTACCAGAGACTCCATCTCCTGATCCTGAGCCGAAGCTACCCTCTTCCGACTAAGAGCATCTGCAACTGTGTTAGCCTTACCAGGGTGATAGGCTACCTCCAAATCATAATCTGCCACAAGCTCCATCCACCGCCTCTGTCTCAAATTCAGCTCAGGCTGAGTATATATTCACTTGTACCTTTGCACCATAAAGATAAGATCTCCAAATCTTCAGAGCAAAAACTACAGCAGCCATCTCCAAATCATGAGTAGGATAGTTGCCCTCATGCTTCCGCAACTGCCGCGAAGCATAGGCAATCACCTTCCCATGCTGCATCAACACACACCCCAAACCAACTCTAGATGCATCAGTATAAACCACATAGGGTTCTCCCTGCTTAGGCAAAGCCAACACTGGCGTAGTAGTCAACATCTCCTTAAGGCTTTCAAAGCCCTCCTCTCACTCTTGTGACCAAACAAAAGGAACATCCTTCCCTGTCAACTTAGTCATAGGGTGTGCTCTACTTGCAAAACCCTGCACAAACCTCTTGTAGTAACCTGCCAACCCAAGGAAACTCCTAATCTCTGTGGCATTCTGCGGTCTAGGCCAATCCCTGATAGCCTAAATCTTCTTCGAATCCACAGAAATCCCCTATACAGAAACAATATGACCCAGAAAACCCATCTCACGCTGCCAAAACTACACTTGCTCAACTTGGCAAACAACTTTTGCTCCCGCAGCTTCTCCAAAACTGCCCTCAAATGAACTGTATGCTCCTCAGGACTCTTAGAATAAACCAGGATATCGTCGATGAAAATGATGACAGACACGTCTAGAAACTCCTGAAACACGCTGTTCATCAATCTCATAAATGCTGCTGGCGCGTTAGGCAACCCGAAAGGCATCACCACAAACACATAATGCCCATACCTCGTCCTGAAAGCAGTCTTCCTCACATCTGCTTCATCTATCGGTATCTGATGATAACCCGACGCTAGATCCACCTTAGAGAACCAAGTAGCATCCCTCAACTGATCCAACAACTCATCAATCCTGGGAAGAGGGTACTTGTTCTTCACAGTGACCCGGTTTAAACCCCGATAATCAATGCACAACCTGAAACTCCCATCCTTCTTCTTGACAAACAACACCGGCGCTCCCCACGGTGATACACTAGGACAGATGAATCCCTTACTCAACAAATGTTCTAGCTGCTTCTTCAGCTCTGCCATCTCTGCTGGAGCCATTCTGTAAGGAGCCTTGGATAACGGTGTTGTCCCCGGTTCCAGTTCAATGGTAAAAGGATCAGACCGAGATGGTGGTAATCCCTGCAAAGACTGAAACACATCCTCAAACTCCTCCACTACCGGAATACCGCTAACTGTAGACTTCTCCACTGACTCTGGCATAGATATAGTAACCAAATAAGCCTCCCAGCCCTTCTCGATCATCTTCCCAGCCTGAATGGTTGAGATCACGAGACTCCCTGAAGTCGGTTTAATACCCTGGAAAACCAACTTCCCTACTGGACGCTCAAACTCCACTCTACCCCGATGGCAATCCAGATGCACCATATGCCGATGCAACCAATCCATCCCGAGAATAACATCATACAACTCTACTGGACTGATAAGCAAACCCGCTGGCCACATGTCTCCTGCGATCTGAATATCAACCCCTCTAGCTCGTCCAATAACTCTCAAGAACTTGCCTCCCGCAACTCTGATAACTCATGTACGCTCTCCGGAATCCCCTCTAATCCCCGCGCTCTCTGCACACTCCGGAGTAATGAAGCTGTGAAAAGCTCTAGAATCAAACATAACATGGGACTTAAACCCGCCCACCAACAAGGTCTCTACACAAACCTCATGTGTTGAGAACCTAACACTTTATCACAGGAAAACATAAAATCTGAACCTACTAAAAATTCACAAAGCTTAAGTACCAGAAACTATACCTGTGATCGCCTCGGCAATGGTTCCACCAGTCTCTGCTGTCGTGTAAACCCGAGGCGCCTGCTCAATCCTTGCCACCTGCTGTCCTCCATGCTGCACCAGCTGCAACGCTGCCACTGCTACCGGCTGCAACTTGGGACACATGGGCCTGATATGCCCTGGCTCCCTCCAATGATAGCATACACGAGCCGCTGCCATCGAGGCATTCCTCTTGGGACAACTAGCAACCTTGTGATCCTTGCTCCCACAACTGAAGCAACTCGCACCACTCGGCCTCTGCGTAGCCTCCCACCTCCTCTTGGTTCTCTGTGCAGGCCTACTGCCCCTGCTAGAACCACCCTGCTGCTGAGCCTTACTAGGCTGAACTGCTGGACTAGCCGCCATTGTCTGTGCCCGGATATCCTCCTCAATCTCTACTACAGTCTCAACCAGCTTTGCACGCGTAGCATAACTCCGCCCTCTATAGTGAACTCTCAAATCATCACGTAGAGCCCTCAAAAACCTCCTGATCTGAGCCTCCTCAGACTCCATAGCCCGACCCCCATAACATAGAAGTCGACTGAACTCCAAGTCTAGCTCCCGCACTGACCGCGTCCCCTGAGATAACTGAAGGAACTACACCTCCAACCGGTCCAATGCCTCTCTTGGAAAATACTTGCGGTTGAACTCCAAGACAAAGTCAGCCCAAGTCATCTCCCGCTGCACTCTCCTAGCAGCCACTGATCTCCACCACAACTCATCATCACCACTCAAATGGTGGACCCCTATGTCCACCCAAAACTCCTCAGGACATCTCAGAGTATGAAAGTTACGTTCTNCAACTCGCACCACTCGGCCTCTGCGTAGCCTCCCACCTCCTCTTGGTTCTCTGTGCAGGCCTACTGCCCCTGCTAGAACCACCCTGCTGCTGAGCCTTACTAGGCTGAACTGCTGGACTAGCCGCCATTGTCTGTGCCCGGATATCCTCCTCAATCTCTACTACAGTCTCAACCAGCTTTGCACGCGTAGCATAACTCCGCCCTCTATAGTGAACTCTCAAATCATCACGTAGAGCCCTCAAAAACCTCCTGATCTGAGCCTCCTCAGACTCCATAGCCCGACCCCCATAACATAGAAGTCGACTGAACTCCAAGTCTAGCTCCCGCACTGACCGCGTCCCCTGAGATAACTGAAGGAACTACACCTCCAACCGGTCCAATGCCTCTCTTGGAAAATACTTGCGGTTGAACTCCAAGACAAAGTCAGCCCAAGTCATCTCCCGCTGCACTCTCCTAGCAGCCACTGATCTCCACCACAACTCATCATCACCACTCAAATGGTGGACCCCTATGTCCACCCAAAACTCCTCAGGACATCTCAGAGTATGAAAGTTACGTTCTACACTCGTCCTCCACGCATCCGCAACAGTAGGGTCTGTACCACCCGAAAACTACTTAGTGAAAAGACCCCTCATCTCCTTGAGCATAGACAAATAACATCTNCCACCCTGCTGCTGAGCCTTACTAGGCTGAACTGCTGGACTAGCCGCCATTGTCTGTGCCCGGATATCCTCCTCAATCTCTACTACAGTCTCAACCAGCTTTGCACGCGTAGCATAACTCCGCCCTCTATAGTGAACTCTCAAATCATCACGTAGAGCCCTCAAAAACCTCCTGATCTGAGCCTCCTCAGACTCCATAGCCCGACCCCCATAACATAGAAGTCGACTGAACTCCAAGTCTAGCTCCCGCACTGACCGCGTCCCCTGAGATAACTGAAGGAACTACACCTCCAACCGGTCCAATGCCTCTCTTGGAAAATACTTGCGGTTGAACTCCAAGACAAAGTCAGCCCAAGTCATCTCCCGCTGCACTCTCCTAGCAGCCACTGATCTCCACCACAACTCATCATCACCACTCAAATGGTGGACCCCTATGTCCACCCAAAACTCCTCAGGACATCTCAGAGTATGAAAGTTACGTTCTACACTCGTCCTCCACGCATCCGCAACAGTAGGGTCTGTACCACCCGAAAACTACTTAGTGAAAAGACCCCTCATCTCCTTGAGCATAGACAAATAACATCTATGAACTCCTGCATCTGCAGCCACTGGCTGCCGCTCCTCCGCCACCACTGGTGGCACTACCTGAGCCTGAGCCGGTACCACTGGTGGTAACCGCTCTAACACCTGTGCTAGCATAGTTGCAAAGTCAACACCATGGAGTCCACCTGCTGGGACTCCCACACCCAGTACCCTAGCATCACCGGCCATTGGAGCATCAACACTGCCCCCTCCGGCCACACTCACTGAATCCCCCGGAACACCCTGCGACTCGCCAACACCCTCAACTGTCACACTCTGGTCCTCGGCCTCACTAACCTCTGGAACTCTGCCCCTACCATGACCACATCCGCGTCCACGACCACGTCCGCAACCACGACCACGACCAGCAATAGTACCAACTCTAGCCATCTGCACTACCATGAACAGAAGACTAAGCAAACAATTTCTATTATAACACGGAAACATAAACTCACCGTGGAATCACACAGTAGGCTCGAAGAGGATGTTCTAGGACTCCATACCACACACAATTGACTAACTCACATAATCAATCAAAGCATGCAAATCCCAAACATCTACAACACAAAGCCTAGTGAACCCAAACCTAGAACCGTAAGGGCTCTGATACCAAAATGAAAGGACCGACCCCTTTTAAAAAAAAACAATAATAATAATAATAATTACTCCCTCTGTTTCATATTAAGTGTCATTTTAGAGTTTCTCACACATATTAAGAAAATCATTAAATTTTCTATTTTACCCCTTATTAATATATTAATCAATTTTTTCTATTGGTGTATACATTAAATTAGTAGGGATAAAATTGGAAAATTTACCAAACATCTACCTTGGAAATATAAAGTGACACTTATTTTGTAACAAAATAATCAGTCTAAAATGACACTTAATATGAAACAGATGGAGTATAATATAATAAATAAACTATAACTAGTGGTCCCATATCCACTAGCCACCTAATCACAATCACAACCAACAGCGGAATGATAATACCAATAAATATCCAATAATAACCAATATTATAACATAAACCATATCCAATAACCAATCATCAGAAAACATGAAACCAGCAACCTAGCAATGTTTCTAATGACTCAACTCTAGCAACCTAGCAATGCCAGGCAACATCCAATCGAGTCCCTAGAACAACCTCCTCTTCATTGCCTTGATTCCACGATCACACTTTGCCTTTACCTGCACCACAAACACATATTGCAATGCATGAGTATTTTATAAACACTCAGTAAGGCAATCCTCCCATCTACTGGGCTATACACACAAGCAATAGAGTCATCTCTAACCATCACCCAATCTGCATCACACTTGCATCGACCGACACCCAATCTGCATCGACCAACGCATGCTCGACATAACACGAAAACCCTAGAGTTTTACACGCCGTCCTCGCACTTGCATCGACCGACGCAAGATATGCATCGACCGATGCAATGCCGAGCATCGTGTTTTCCCCGAAGCTTCTCGCTGGATCTTCGTTCTTACAACCACAAAACTCGATTCCAAGCCACAAGAAAGCTTCCAATGTCCCAATTATCATTCTAACAAGTCTAACAACACACAACAAGCAAATTAGAGAGTTCTCTAGCTTAGATAAGCCATGGTCCTGCACTTACCTTTGCCAAGACGAATCTGAACCTAAACACAAGAAGAAAATGCTTCTAGGAAGCTCCTACAACGATCCCAGCTAGAAATCTCTACAGGAACAGCCTCAAATCTCCAGAAATCACCAAGAACACTCAAAAACCTCTTCTCTCTTTCGTTTTCTCTCAAAAACGGCTCAATTCGTCGAATGAGACAAAAAAAAACACGACTTAAGGGTTTTCATTCTCCCTTTGTCCAAAACGCAGCATTTAACTTAAGTCAAAACGCAGAAACTTGAACCTGCATCGACCGATGCACCATCTGCATCGATCGATGCAACTCCCAAACCGAGATTTCAGTACGGATGTTACATAATTGTTGTGTCTGCACTTGATTATACCTATAACTCATATAAACGCTTTTAAATAGAAGACATCTTTATTACTATATTAAAAAGTCAAATCCAAAAACTCACTATATAATCCATCTACCTCTTAGAAAAAGCTCTAGCTATTTTCATTAAATTTTTATATTTAAAATTAACTAAAAGTTGTAAATTAGATTCATCATTCCAAAAATCTTTTGTTAAATCAAGAAATAGAGGAATTTCTTTACTTTTTAAAGAATGAATTCTAGAGAATAATTTAGAAAGCTGTAAAAACCGTTAAGATTGAAATTTTATATTATTTTGTGTCATGATAAAAAATGAAAACAATTCAAACAAACAAATATATATATATATAGATTTCAAAAGATATGAATAACCGAATAAACATAATTCTACAATGAACAGTTGCAAGTTGCAACTTTATAAAAAACCGTTATAATGAACAATCGCAACTTTTCGTAAACACACAATTTAAATTTTCTACATATTTTTTTGGAAAATTATCCAAAAGGTACAATTGAAAGGACACAACTTTTGGTGACATTTATTCAGATTACTATTATATATAGATTGTCATGAATTTGGTATTTGTTCAACACAAATCCAAAACTAAAAAAAAAAAAACAAACTACGAATCTTTCAGTTGCAAATGTTTGATGTCGCCGTGATTACTGTTCAGCTTAGAAGAAAAATCTCTCTACTCTAAAGTCATGCCCAAAACTCCCATCAACCACAACTCAAAATTCTCGTCCACCAGCCAAGGGTAAAAGAGTCAGAAATAATGATGTTTGTGTGTTTAGGCTATCCACAATGGAGCTGTTGAAAAAAATATTCAACAGTTTAATCACTCCAATGGAGGTGTTGAAAAACAGAAAAAACTGATGTGGATTAATTTGTGTTGAATTCATTCAACCAGTTGAATCAAAAAATTTAGGCCCCACAAACATATGCCGACATTCCATTTTCGTTTTTGTTTTTGTTTTTGTTTTTTTTTTTTGAAAAAAAAGAAAAAATATATGAGAGAGACATGTGTCGTATATTTATTGGACAGTAAGATTTTGGAGATGTTTTTCTTATCTTATCATTTCAAAATCAATTATTATATAGTAAATAATTTTTTTATAAAATAAATTTTATATCAAAATTTATCATTTTTAAAAACTCTATAAATAGAGACTTGGTTCATTTTATTCCGACACAAAAAAAAACCAACATTTCTACTATTTTTTCAAATTATTCTCTAATAAACTCTTGTTTATTTCAATTTTTTCTTTTTTGGGAATGGATCCTAACAACAATCCTACCCAAAATTCTAGTAATTACCCTTTTCCATTTCCAAATCCCAACAATTATCCAAATCCTTATTTCAACCAATCTCAAAATATCCCAAATTATGGCTTTCCACCAAATTTTCCAATCCCTTCATCTATTCCAAACTATAATCCATATTATGGATCCATGATGCCATATTCATCTCAACCACCTCCTTATTCTTCTACTCCAACGGGTAATGAAAGTGGTCAAGATGTTCGAGAAATTGAATCTCCTGGATTTTCTACGCAAGTAACTCTTGGAGGGATGAACAGTGCTGAAGCCACTCCAAATACAGAAGATTCAACTCCAACTCGCCGGAAAATCCCCAAATGGACAACAGAGCAAAATTTGTTGTTATTGAGTGGATGGATTAAATATGGAACAGACAGCGTTGTTGGTAAAAACCAAAAAAGTGAAGCTTATTGGGGTAAAATTGCTGACTACTGTAATGAGCATTGCTCATTTCATCCTCCTCGCGACGGAGCTTATGCAGAAATCATTACAACTACATGAATCAAAAACTAGGTAAATGGATTGGTGCTTATGATAACGCCAAGCGTTTACAACAAAGCGGCTCGTCGGAGAATGATGTACTGGCAAAAGCACATGAATTATATTCAAGTTCTACAAAAGGCCAATTCAATTTAAGGTCAGAATGGCAAGCTGTTCGTGATCAACCACGTTATGGTAGTCAAGTAGGAGGGAACACTGGATATGGGAGCAGTGGATCGAAGAGATCCCGTGAGAGTGATGCAAGTGATTCCAGTTCTGTAGGATCTGTTGCTCGTCCAATGGGGAGAGATGCAGCTAAGAAAAAAAAGGGAAAAAGAAAGGTAAGGGCGCAACTTTGGAAGTAGTCAACGAAGAGTGGAATGAATTCAAACAATTCAAGATGCTAGAGTTGGAACGATTGGACAAAATATCCACGAGGCAAGAGGAGGCAAACCAATTAAAGAAGATGAAGATGTATTTAAAGCTAAGTGAAAAAGAGCATCTTGATGACCAAAGTAAAGAGTTGTTGGAGAAGTTGAGTCACGAACTATTTGGAAATTAACTATTCTGAACTGTCTGGTTTGGTTATGTATTTTCTATTTTAATAATGTGTGCTTGTTTCGATCTGCTTTAATAATGTGTGATGTCTCTTTGTGTTTTAATAATGTGTGCTTGTTTTCTTCTTCTTTAATAATGTGTGCTTGTTTTCTTCTTCTTTAATAATGTGGGTTTGATTTCTTCTTCTTTAATAATGCGTGTTTGGCTCTTTCTCCGACAATGTAACCCATTACTTTCGACTTTTATCAGAGAATCTAATCCAATTTGTTTTCTTCTTCTTTAATAATGTATATTTGGCTCTTTCTCCGACAATGATATCCGTGACTTTTGGCTTTATCACAAAATCTAATCGATATCTATTAATTAAGTAAATGTAATGTTTGTTTGGAATCCGATGATATCAACCACTCAATTTCTTATAAATGAAACCTCATTCTTTCATTTTTGTATACCAATAACACAATCCACATCTTACTAAAAAAATATCAATAACACAATCCTCAATGAATCCATCTGATTTTCCTTTTGATGTTGAAGCTTACAAACGACAGTCAGAAATTGAAGAAAGATACATCGTGAACCGGTTTAGAGAGCATCGAAACAAAATAGAAGAAGATTATCCACGTCGTAGCACGAGAAAATACTTCAAGAGAGATCATGTAGCCGCGAACCAAAGATTGATTGACGACTACTTTGCCGATCGACCTACATATGATGATGCAATGTTTTGTCGTCGATTCCGGATGCGAAAACAAGTTTTCCTCCGAATCGTTGGTGACCTGTCAAGCAGTGACAACTACTTCACCCAACGAGTTGACGCAGCCAATAAAGAAGGTATATCCCCACTAGCGAAATGTACCACAGCTATGCGAATGTTAGCATATGGTATGGCGGCAGACGCGGTCGATGAGTACATTAAAATCGGAGGTACTACAGCATTGGAGTGCTTGCGTAGATTTTGTAAAGGAATCATACATTTGTATGAGCAAGTGTATCTCAGAGCTCCAACTCAAGATGACCTCCAAAGAATTTTGCATGTCAGCGAGATGCGGGGGTTTCCGGGGATGATTGGAAGTATTGATTGCATGCACTGG
>NC_025699.1:24045319-24090678 GCF_000633955.1 Camelina sativa
AAATATCCCAAATTATGGCTTTCCACCAAATTTTCCAATCCCGTCATCTGTTCCAAACTATAATCCATATTATGGATCCATGATGCCATATTCATCTCAACCACCTCCTTATTCTTCTACTCCAACGGGTAATGAAAGTGTTCAAGATGTTAGAGAAATTGAATTTCCTGGATTTTCTACGCAAGTAACTCTTGGAGGGATGAACAGTGCTGAAGCCACTCCAAATACAGAAGATTCAACTCCAACTCGCCGGAAAATCCCCAAATGGACAACAGAGCAAAATTTGTTGTTATTGAGTGGATGGATTAAATATGGAACAGACAGCGTTGTTGGTAAAAACCAAAAAAGTGAAGCTTATTGGGGTAAAATTGCTGACTACTGTAATGAGCATTGCTCATTTCATCCTCCTCGCGACGGAGCTTATGCAGAAATCATTACAACTACATGAATCAAAAACTAGGTAAATGGATTGGTGCTTATGATAACGCCAAGCGTTTACAACAAAGCGGCTCGTCGGAGAATGATGTACTGGCAAAAGCACATGAATTATATTCAAGTTCTACAAAAGGCCAATTCAATTTAAGGTCAGAATGGCAAGCTGTTCGTGATCAACCACGTTATGGTAGTCAAGTAGGAGGGAACACTGGATATGGGAGCAGTGGATCGAAGAGATCCCGTGAGAGTGATGCAAGTGATTCCAGTTCTGTAGGATCTGTTGCTCGTCCAATGGGGAGAGATGCAGCTAAGAAAAAAAAGGGAAAAAGAAAGGTAAGGGCGCAACTTTGGAAGTAGTCAACGAAGAGTGGAATGAATTCAAACAATTCAAGATGCTAGAGTTGGAACGATTGGACAAAATATCCACGAGGCAAGAGGAGGCAAACCAATTAAAGAAGATGAAGATGTATTTAAAGCTAAGTGAAAAAGAGCATCTTGATGACCAAAGTAAAGAGTTGTTGGAGAAGTTGAGTCACGAACTATTTGGAAATTAACTATTCTGAACTGTCTGGTTTGGTTATGTATTTTCTATTTTAATAATGTGTGCTTGTTTCGATCTGCTTTAATAATGTGTGATGTCTCTTTGTGTTTTAATAATGTGTGCTTGTTTTCTTCTTCTTTAATAATGTGTGCTTGTTTTCTTCTTCTTTAATAATGTGGGTTTGATTTCTTCTTCTTTAATAATGCGTGTTTGGCTCTTTCTCCGACAATGTAACCCATTACTTTCGACTTTTATCAGAGAATCTAATCCAATTTGTTTTCTTCTTCTTTAATAATGTATATTTGGCTCTTTCTCCGACAATGATATCCGTGACTTTTGGCTTTATCACAAAATCTAATCGATATCTATTAATTAAGTAAATGTAATGTTTGTTTGGAATCCGATGATATCAACCACTCAATTTCTTATAAATGAAACCTCATTCTTTCATTTTTGTATACCAATAACACAATCCACATCTTACTAAAAAAATATCAATAACACAATCCTCAATGAATCCATCTGATTTTCCTTTTGATGTTGAAGCTTACAAACGACAGTCAGAAATTGAAGAAAGATACATCGTGAACCGGTTTAGAGAGTGTCGAAACAAAATAGAAGAAGATTATCCACGTCGTAGCACGAGAAAATACTTCAAGAGAGATCATGTAGCCGCGAACCAAAGATTGATTGACGACTACTTTGCCGATCGACCTACATATGATGATGCAATGTTTTGTCGTCGATTCCGGATGCGAAAACAAGTTTTCCTCCGAATCGTTGGTGACCTGTCAAGCAGTGACAACTACTTCACCCAACGAGTTGACGCAGCCAATAAAGAAGGTATATCCCCACTAGCGAAATGTACCACAGCTATGCGAATGTTAGCATATGGTATGGCGGCAGACGCGGTCGATGAGTACATTAAAATCGGAGGTACTACAGCATTGGAGTGCTTGCGTAGATTTTGTAAAGGAATCATACATTTGTATGAGCAAGTGTATCTCAGAGCTCCAACTCAAGATGACCTCCAAAGAATTTTGCATGTCAGCGAGATGCGGGGGTTTCCGGGGATGATTGGAAGTATTGATTGCATGCACTGGGAATGGAAAAATTGTCCTACGGCGTGGGAAGGTCAATTTACTCGAGGAGATAAGGGAACCACCACTGTTATTCTTGAAGCAGTTGCATCTCATGATCTATGGATATGGCATGCTTTTTTTGGGTGTCCAGGCACATTGAACGATATCAATGTTCTAGATCGTTCACCAGTGTTCGATGATGTTGAACAAGGAAATACTCCAAAAGTGAACTTTTTGTGAACCAACGCCCATATGATATGGCATACTATCTAGCTGATGGTATCTATCCTTCTTATCCAACTTTCATCAAATCAATTCATCTTCCTCAAAGTGAACCAGACAAGTTATTTGCACAACACCAAGAAGGATGTCGGAAGGACATCGAACGTGCATTTGGAGTATTACAAGCTCGATTTAAAATCATTTGCGAACCAGCACGTTTGTGGGACATAGCCGATTTAGCTATGATCATGCGGTCATGTATTATATTACATAATATGATTGTTGAGGATGAGCGAGATACATATGCGCAACATTGGACTGATTATGATCAGTCTGAGGCAAGTGGTTCTAGTACATCACAACCATTCTCTACCGAGGTGCTACCTGCTTTTGCAAATCATGTGCGTGCTAGACGTCAATTACGGGATTCAAATGTCCATTATGAATTGCAAGCAGATCTAGTGAAACACATATGGGCAAAATTTGGGATGTTCCGTGATTAAAGAGGTTTTTAAATTTGAAGTTTTTAAACACAAATGTCCGTGTGTTTGTATTTCCCGAATTTGAAGTTTGTGTAATTTTATTTGTTTTAATAATAATAATTTTTATTTTTGTTATATTAAAATATTAAGAAAAAATATAAAATTAAATTAAAAAATAATAATGTAACTTTTATTAATTTTAAATTACTATAAATCTGTTGTTATCAAATTAAGTAAAATGAAAATATAAAGTGAAAATAGTGGGGTAAGGTGTTGAATTTTATCAAACAAAACCATTGGAGAGGTTAAAATTAATTTGGGTGTTGAATGATTAGGTTGAAGAAAGAGAAAATGATGTGAAGTGTTAAAAGTTGAGGTGGAGGGCAGTAGCGGACCCAGGAAAAATACATACCCAGGTCAATATTTTTTTTTATAAGCAGTTAAATATTTAAACACACAAAAAGGAGACCATTTATGTAGTATAGTAGAATTGAACCTAGGTTTGGGGGTGTCAAACTACTAAATAAAACCAACTTTGCTACAAGAATTTCAGTACTTCATGTGCAGAAAAACTTTATTTCAACATTTTACCAGGTCACTTGACCTGCCTAACCACTACATGGGTCTGCCTCTGGTGGAGGGTGTTGAAAAAAAAAATACCATTGTATATAGTCTTATAGTACCTTTCTATGTATGATGCCTAAATCCAAAGATTGAAGTCAAAGAGTTCCTGTTTTGATAATAATCTCTAAACTAGGTTTTCACTCGCGGTACACCGCGAGACTAAATTATAAATTATTGTATTAATTTTTAATTAATAAACTTTTATCTAATTAATTTATATTTTTGTTTAGAATGCTTTTTTTCTTCTTACGTTTTATAAAGTTTAAAACCTAATTACAATAAATTTGTTATTAGATAGAATATAAAATTTTAAAATACTTAGTTTTGTTTTCAATAATTAAACAGAGATATATGTCTATATGGTATGTTAGTGTATTTTTTTATGTATATACAATTTTTTTTTTTGGAATATTAAGAATATGTTATAGTATGTGTAATGTTTTGTATTTCATATACCTAATAATTTGTAAGTTAATTTTCTAAACTATAACTACAAATCTATAGTATATGAAATAAAATAATAGTTTTAGTATTAGTTCTATAGTCCAAACCCACCATGCTAGGCGGATCACGCAGCATATTCAAAAAATTTTAATCGGTAAAATTCATCATATGAAACCCGTGAAAGTAAAATATAGTATGTGAGGCTACAAGTCATTCACTTTCTTATAAAATAAGAAAATAAAATCATTATACATTTGCAATTATGTTTGTTACCTTTTAAAACACTTAGTTTCTATAAAAAAAATCGGATACAAGTGAAGTTAATTTATTTATTAAATTATTTATTTAATACCAATGACATGTTTGTAAATAGGTTCTAACTTCAGAATTTATTTACTAAATGTCTCAAAAAATGTATATATATAGATGAATTGCAAAAAAATAGATAAAATTCAAGCAAAATCTGATTTAAGCTAAAAAAATAGTCCTTAATGGTAAAGCAAACCCACATTTTGATTGGTTGGCCCTACACAATACAAATCCTTTGCCGACATCAAATAATCATAAAATAAAACAAAAACAAAACAGAAAAACAAAAACAAACAACAACCATAACTTCTGCCACTCTGTTTTGTTCGATATCGTACCTATCAATTAATTCGATTTTGATACCTCCCAAAGTCTACTACCCATTTGTATACTTTTTAGCTCAACAATTCTAATTACTTACACTTTCGTTTTTTTGTTTTTTTGGTTTTATTTACTTACACATTTATTTTTTGGTTAAAATTTACTTATGACATTACAAATTACCAATTTTTAAAAAACACTCACCATCCGGGACCGGGATCGGGATCGGGATCGAACTAGTATCTCGTTATATTTAAGTTTTTTTTTTTTCTGTTTTCAATTCGGACTTTTTTTGTAAATTCATTTACAATAAAAAGCTACAAACCATATGATATGTTTAGAATTAAAACTTCAACGAGTCCATACAAATTGTAGCTTTTATTTTTCTGTCGCATTATATATTGTCTGCGTATTGATAATTTAGTTGGGAACTGGGATTAACGATCTCTGAGTTTAATATATACTAGATGATTCCCCATACAACGCGTGGGTTGTGGTGTAGTTGGCATTTTCTTGTTTTTTTTGGTTTTTTGGTTTTCTCTTTTGTATTATTTCGTTTTAATTAGGCATATACGGGCTTTGCCGTCACTTTTATTTATACACTATATATTTATACCATTTCGTTTAGATGTGTATAATTGTGGCGTTTATTTTTTATGAATTATGAAGATGTTGTTTCTTGCTTTTGAGGATCCAATCTTATCATTGACTGATATTGTTTCTAATACATTTATTGTATTATAGATCTTCTAATTAACTGCTTATGTAAACCCTTCATACGTTGATGTTGCAATAATAAGTTATTTTTTAAAAATAATTATCTTCCGTGTAAGTGATTATGTTTGTATGCCCATGTTTTGGTCTAATATCAATAAGACCGTTTCTGTTTTTCTTTAGTTGGCTTTGAAACCAATATTGAGTTAAGCAAATAATGGGTCGAATTATGGTGTTAATAAGTAATATAAATTCTTATGTATATATATTGTATATATGTGACTATAAATTTAGCTAACTAAAAAATTATGTAATATTTAAATACAATCTTGAACATATATATATATATATATATTTATTTGTGGGAGGAATGTATGAAATTATTGGATAGAAGTTATTTTTGAGTTAAATGACCTTTAATGTCTTTAAAGTGAGTTAAATATTAATAAATTTTTATATGTGTCTTGACTTTTTTTAAAAGGAATACCAAGTGTTTCCTTCCAAATTTGAAGTGATATAGTATTTTAGTTTTCTTATATGATTTTATGAACTTCAATGTAAAAGTTTTTCAAAGTAATAAGTACACTCACTGATTGAATTATAAAATTTGGAGAAATGTTTATTTCGTTTAATCATCTGCTCTTTTAAATAAATTAAATAAGTATGTTGTTATTCCTACAAATAGGACAACATATATTATAGTTTAACCATGGAGTTAAGCAATGGAAATGGAACTTGTGATTGCAAGACAAAATGCTTATATGTTACACATTGATCGTTTAAAAATGAATAGGAACATCTAATTCTCAAATAAAGTTGATTGTTTTGTTAAAACCAACATATGTGAATTTAAATTTAACTATGCAAATTTAAAAAATAAATATGAATAGATTAGAAAGGCAAGAAATATAAAAGAAATATTTTTTTATATAAATAAAATAAAAATTGAAAACAATGTTAAATATATATAATACTTTCTACATTAAAATATAGAATCAAACTCTTACAAGTTACAACACATATGAGATATAACAACATTTGATATTGGTAGGAGAGGAGGAGAGAATGTTTACTATAAGATGGTAATCCAAATTAGATAATGGAGATGAATCTTTAAAAAATAGAACAATGTAATATCTATATATATATAATACTTTCTAAATTAAAATATAGAATCAAACTCTTACAACACATATGAGATATAACAACATTTGATATTGGTGGGAGAGGAAGAGAGAATGATTACTTATAAGATAATAATCCAAATTAGATAAAGGAGATAAATCTTTTAAAATAAGAACAATGTAAAATATATATCATGTAGTCTCTAAAATTAAAATTTAGCATTAACAATTTACAATGATATTTACTTTTTTTTTACAACCCATACAACAAAAATAAGAAATCAAAAATAACAAAAAAAAACGAAAAATGATTTGAGGTATTGTAGAAGAGAATGAGAGAATGTGAAAATGAGATAGTAAAAGAATGTCAATATGAGAGAATGATAGATTGAGAGAATGCTTATTTATATGATAAGAAATGATGGAAGTTACATTTAGAACTATGGAGTTACAATAGTAATTTATTGTGTTTGAATAAAATTGAGTGGTAGAATATGATTAATGCATAATTTATTTTATTTTCAGTTATAATTTTATTTTAATGTGTGAGTTAAATGTATTGTGTTTATTGGGTCGTAAATATTGTTTAAAGCAATTAGAAAGCAAAAAAAAAAAATTAGAAAACATTAAATAAATCAACCAATAAGGAGATACCAAAACCTTACTTTTATATATATGATATATTGCTTTAAACTTTGAAATGAGAAATATATTATAAACAATAATTTTACATGAGAAATATATTAATTTAGCCAACCAAAATATGAATATAAGTTTAGCCAACCAAAATAAATAAAAAATATTAAAATTTAACCAAAAATATTTTCTCTTGAAAGATAAATAAGTTAGTAGGAGGAATGAATTAATGTACAATTATTGGATAGGAGTTACATTTAAGTTAAATGGAGTTACATGTCTTTAGTTATAAATAAATATTTTAACTTTTTATAACTTAAAATAAAAGGAATACCAAGTGGCTGAATCAAAATTCACATGATTTGGTTGTTTGTTGATATAAACTCAACACTTACACATAATATTTCAAAATAAAAAATATTACTTTTTAAGTGACAAACTAAATTAGTTTTCTTATAAAATTATATGAATTCTTCAATCTCAATAATTTTTAAAATCCCAAGGATAACTTATATTTTTTTGGTTTTCACTCATCAATTTAATTTATAGTGCTAGATTTCATACTAATGGTTTCATCTTTAGAGAATTTAGTGAAATGATATTTTTAAAATTATATTTTATTTTTATATTTAAGTTCCAGTTCAATATGTTTTGTTTTTTGGATCATTTTTTATTTTGATTAAAGACACAAAAACCAATTGTTTAATTATGTTCTTTTTGTTTTCAAAAAGACACAAAAACCAATTGTTTAATTATGTTCTTTTTGTTTTCAAAAACCTCAAATCATAAGTATATATATATATATATATTATATTGATCCATGCAGATTTATCAATTGGATCACAAAATAAAATAGTCTTTATAAATGGATAAATGGATAATTATATTGATCTTTAAATATTATATTATTAAAATGATACATGAATATGTGAGATAACCAGAGACATAATAGATAATTATATATGGATCATTTCAACTTTATGATCTTATTTTTTTTTTGTCAACTCTTTATGATCTTATTGTATGGTGAATATTGCAAGAAAGTATGAAAATAATGACTTATAAGATGTTAATACAAAATAGAAAATGGAGATAAACATTTTAAAAGATTAAAATAAATATATAAGATATACATATCATACAAACTCTAAAACTAAGCTTTTACAATGATATTTGATTTGATTTTTTATAACCCATACAATAACAATAACAAAAAAAATACAAAACAAAACAAAACAAAAAAGAGATTTGAGAGTAGTGGAAGAAGATGAAAGAATGAAAAAGTGATAGACTAAGAGAATAAGATAATGAGTATTTATAGGAAAATAAATGATCAAAAATTACATTAAGAAAAATGAGAGTTACAATTCTAATTTATTGTTTTGTTTTAATACAATTGATTAATACAACTTAGTGGAGAAATAAAATTAATGCATAATTTATAGAGAGAATTTATATGATTTCAGTTTTATATTATGTGAGTTAAATGTGAAAATTAATTGGTTATAATTTTTTTTTTGTTAAAATTGCATTGCCAAGTGGACCAATGGACCAATAAGAAGAGAGTGAAACTCTACTTTTATATATATGATACCGACATACCCTATGTTTTAGATGTTGATTTTTCCGACTTTAATATCATCACACTAAAGACATTTCAATAATAAATCCTCATCGCAATCAAATAAATATATAGTTATTTAGATAATACAGCTGGCTCGTCCCATTGCTTCTTACGTCCACCAATTACATTGTTAAAGCAAACTCATTAGAACGTTCATGTGTGTGTGACTTAGTTGGAGTCGACATGTGTCTACATCTACGTCAAAAATCGATTAGCTTTAGTAAACTATACTATAAATGTTATAAAAATATCTACTTCGTTACATAATAAAAAGGATCTTATGTGCCACGTGGCGTTAGTACATCCATCGAGTCACTTCTACGACATCTTTTATAATCAAGTCTTCCAAACACATTCATCATACATCACCAATCTCTCTTCTCCTCTCACATCAATAATTTTCAAACTTTCCTCTCTTCTCCGAAGTGATCTTCCGGCAAGTAAAAAAGATGAATCTCAAGTCGTTTAGGAGCGACCATGGAACCCTTCATTCTATGATCGGAACCGATTTCAACGAGCTCACTATCGCTGCTAAGAACCTAGCTGCCCACACCTTCACGCTCACTGGTTTAGGCTTTGGTACCTCTGTCCTCGAATGGGTTGCTTCTATCGCCGCCATGTAATAACCTTTACTCTCTTTCTCTTCCTTACTCTCTTTCTTCGTTTCTTGGTGTTGATCTTGTTGATGAGTGTTTTTGATGTAATAAAATGCAGATACTTGTTGGTGTTGGATCGAACCAATTGGAAAACGAATATGCTCACATCACTTCTTATTCCTTACATCTTCTTCAGTGCTCCTTCCTTGATCTTTGGTATTTTCAGGTATTATAAATACGACAAAAGCAAGAGAGACTTTGTTTGCTTTGATCATGTTCTTTAAAACCCTAATTTGTTTCTGAAAACTATACAGAGGAGAAATCGGTAAATGGATTGCGTTTGTAGCTGTTATTGTACAACTCTTCTTTCCTAAACACGCCAAAGGTTTGTTTGTGTACTTTATTATATTTTCACTCTCCATCACAACAAACAAACAAAAAAGACTTTGATTCTGATTTGGCTTATCTCTGTTGTTCTGTGTTATTAGAGTACTTGGAATTACCGGTGGCTTTGGTTCTGATCGCCGTCGTGGCACCTAATTTAATTGCCGGCACGTTCAGAGACAGTTGGATTGGTTTAGCCATTTGCTTAGGAATTGGATGTTACTTGCTTCAAGAACATATTAGAGCTTCAGGTGGTTTCAGAAACGCCTTCACTAAAGCCAACGGTATCTCCAACACCGTCGGGATCATTTGTCTCGTTGTCTTCCCCGTTTGGGCTCTTATCTTTTAAGCTATCATTTCAGAACTTTTCAGTTTCTTTTTCCATTAGTTTTTATGCTTCTTCCATGTAAGAGTGATTGCTTTGTATGATTCTGTCTCTCCTAAATCGTAACTATCAATGAATGTGATTTGAATAAAGAATTGCTTCAGAAATAAGATATGGTCATGAGGTGTTAGTGTGGATTGAATCTCCCCTTGCCAACATTATAGCTTTAATGGGTAATATTGTGTCTTACATTGTGTACCACAAAACTCATACTACATTGTGTCACCCATTGGTTTCCATGTGATTTTGTCATTTACCAACGAAGCACAAGTTCTATCTTTCTTCCTCTGCTCTTAGCTTGAGTGATTCAGCCATTTCAATAGCCAACAATGCAGATGTTTTTTCATCACCTGCTATTCCATACCCGTCGATGAAAGCTCTATATGTCTCTTGACTCGGCTTAAAGCCTTTCCCCACCATCTCAGCCTGAATGCTCAATGCTCTCTCCATCATTCCTTCTTCACACAACCTCTTTATCAACAACTCATAACACTTTCGACTAGGATAAAACTCAGATTCTCTCACCGCATCCTTAACGATCTCCGCAGCTTCAACAACCCTGTCTCTATCCCTATCACATAGTCCATCCACTAACGCCTCGATGGTTAAACCCTCTGCCTCAAAACTCTTCCTTTTCATCTCCCTATAAACAACCGTAGCCAAACCAACATCCCCCACTTTACAATACCCCTTAACAAGATGCTCATAGGTTAAAGAAGTACACTCAATCCCCTTCAATCCCATTTCTCGAAAAAGCTCCTTAGCTTTCGCAACCTCTAAGTTACCACAAAGCCCACCAATCATAGTGTTATAAGCCACAACATCAAAAACAACTCCTTTCACCTTCATCTCTTCCCATATCTCCTCAGCTTCACTCATCAAACCTCGTGCACAATACGCCTCCATCAAAACACAATAACTATAACCATTGGGAGAACATCCAACTTCATCATCCATTTCTCTCCAAATCCTCTCCACCATCTCAGTCTCACCTTCTCTATAAAAACTCATCATCATCGAATGGAACGTGTTCGCATTCGGCTTAACCTTACCTATCCTCTTCTTAGTACATTCATCTACCTTAATAACATCATCTAAACCAAACACTTCTCTATACATCTTATAACCATTAGAAGCACCTCTACGCCTAGAGACCTCTGAAACCAAAGCGTTACAAGTACTAATCTGTGGATTGATTCCTCTAGACCTCAATTTCCTCATTACCATCACAGCTCCATCGATCTCTTTCGAATCAATACACGATTTTACCAAAAGATCAAACACAAACGGAGCAGACCCACATCGATTGTAACTCTTGATCAACGAACGGAACACTTTCAAGACTCTGTCTTCGTCTTCGTCTTCGTCGTCGGCTAAGCGGAGAGCGAGACGTATGACTTCACTAGCGTGGTTTTTGAGACGAGATCGAGCGAGGATGTGGATTAGAGTCGAGCAAGAACCGACGTCGTGTGAGCAGAGAGAGAAGCGGCGAGTGAAGAGGAAGAAACGGAGAGAGAGGTGAGGGTTGTTGCGGAGGCGGAGGGTGATTTCGGAGAACTGAGAAGGGGTGAATCCGTAAGGGTGGAGAGACCGGAGAGTGGACCATCGGGATTTGGAACGGTGGTGACTTAGGATTGAGACGGCGTCGGAAATTAGAGGATCTGGTGGCGGAGCCGGCGGAGAAGAGACGGTGGTGAAGAGAGCGATTGAACCGGGTTTGGGTTTCCGGGTCGGGTGGATGATCCGCTTTATTAGTATCATCAGTTGAGTTCTTCTTCTGTTCTCGAGTCTCGGTCTTTGATAACTAACTTAACTCAACATACTCCGTTAGTCGTAGTGAATTAGTGATGAGCAAAAATATCACTAAAAAACACTTATGGGTGTGATTGGAAACCAAAAACAAAGCAGCACAAATGTACAGTTTTGATTTTTTACCAATCACAGAAGCTTTACTAAATATCTTTACTTTTAGTTTTTTTGTACCGCTTTTATGTACAGCTCTTTCTTACAGCTTTGCACTATTCACTAAAAGCTTACAGCTTCAGCTTACAGCTTTTCTGTACAGTTTTGGATACGTTACCAATTAGACCCATATATATTTGAAAATATAGAATTTCTTACTACTACCCCTTTTAAAAATACCCCTTCTGATGACCATTTTTAATTATACCATTCTTTTGTTTCTTAAAGACAATTTTACCCTTGTTTTATAATTATACCGACAATCTTATTCGACATTCTCCGTTGTCGATTTCTCCGTCGTCGACTTTCTTCGTCTTCGTCTTCGTTTTCGTCTTCGTCTTCGTCTTCGTCTCTTCTTCTCCGTCGTCATCTATCCTTCTCCGTAGACATCTCTCCTTCTCCGGAGACATCTCTCCTTTTCCGGTCGGATCTCTCCTCCGCCGTTATCACTGCTTCTCCCGTCGTCTTAGTTCTCTCTTTTACTTCGTCGTCTCTTCTTCTCCTATCGTGTAAGCTTGTTTCTGAATTTTAATTTTGATTTCAATTTCAATTTTGTGTTAGCTATTAGATTGTTGTTTCGATTTCAAATTTGATGTCAGAACTTTTTTAGGTCTTAAGCACTTGTTATTTAGATATGTTCGTGATAATAAAGTCCTTTCTTAAATCTTTGGACATCTACTGTTATTCTTTGATATAGTTGTTGGGATCTCTCTTCTTTAAATGTAGTTTTGTAATTCGTGATATTGGTTTGTTTTCTCAGGACTTGTTTGGGTGTACAAATGATTGAATTGTATTCAATATGTGGTTTGTGGAAGTTGAACGACAACATTCATTGGGAATTTGAGATGGATAATGAAAGGGGAGCTTCTTTGATTAACATTGATGAGAATACTAGATTTAGTGAGTTGCTAAAGATTCTACTAGAAGATTTTGACATTGATATTCAGACACAATGTTTAAAGCTTAGTTATACATTGCCTGCTATGTCGCTACCATAGGTAGTATTCCTATCTTTATTAGAAATGATAGGCAGCTTGAAACTTTTAAACTCAAATATGCACAAAGTGGAGGAGTTCTTCATCCATGTGTTACTGTTGAGGATTTTTGTGTGACTGTAGAGCAGGTATTTTTAGTAAACTCATTCTCTTATTCTTTCTAATATTGTTTTAGAAAAGTAACTCATTTGAGGAATGTTTCTTTATCAGGTCCAACCTAGCTCTACTTCTTTTATTGAGAGTGTTACTGCTGTTACTCAGGTAACTTTCTACTTTAGAATTTTTAATTATTTATTGCTTACAAAACCTTATAAAATCCTTTGAAAACACTTGTAAAACGTTTTAAATACTTTACAAATCTTTTCAGGATCAAACTAGCTCAAATCTGTTTGTTGGGAATGCTATTGATGGTTCTACTGCTACTCATACTCAGGTAACTTACAATGTCATAAATGTTTTAATTGTATTTTCAACTCGTTTTAAAAACCTTTGAAAACAGTTGTAAACCTTATTAAATCCTTTGAAATCACTTGTAAAACCTTTTAAATCACTTATCATTGATTTGTACTTTCAGGGTCAACCAATACCAAATCCATATGTCGAGAGTGTTCCTCGTTTTTATTGTTCTTCTGTTGCTTCTTCAAGTCAATATACTGGCATCGATGATGATTTTACTGCTACTGCTACTCATACTCAGGTAACTTACAATGACATTACCCCTTTAAAAACCTTTGGTAAATCCATTTTGACACTTTAAAAAACCTTTTAAGAACAGTTGTAAATCTTATTAAACCCTTTGAAATCACTTGTAAAACCTTTTAAATACTTTACAAATCTTTTAAAAGTTCATTGATTTGTACTTTCAGGGTCAACCAATACCAAATCCATATGTCGAGAGTGTTCCTCGTAACATGACAACCTTTGTTGGGTATCCATCTGGTTCTTCACACTCAACTGGTTTAATCGATGTTGATTCACTGTTTTGTGGAAAGTTATTCAAAGACAAAACAAAAATGATAAGTCAGATGCAGATGTATGCAGTCAAGCATAGTTTTGAGTTTCATACTTTTAAGTCAAACAACAAGAGGTATGTTCTTCATTGTATTGATGAAAAATGTACTTGGAGGCTACGTGCAACTAATGTTAAAGCATCAGATAGCTTTGTTGTTCGAAAGTATATTAGTCAGCACAACTGTGACTCTGCTTTAAGGAATGTTAATCATCGTCAAACATCTGCAAGGACTTTGGCTGGTTTGGTTAGTAACCATTTTGTAGGAGGAAAACTTCCGCTCAGACCTAAGCAGCTCATGGAAATTTTTAGGAATGACCATGGAGTTGGTGTCTCGTACTCAAAAGCATGGAGAGCTCAAGAACATGCATCAGAACTTGCTAGGGGTTTACCTGCTGATAGTTATGAGGTTTTACCGAGTTGGTTTCACATGATAGAAAAGAAGAATCCATGTACTATCACTTACATCAAAGCTGATTCTGATAATAAGTTTAGATATGCTTTTTTGGCTTTTGGTGCATCAATTAGAAGTTTTAAGTTGATGAGAAAAGTTATTTCTATTGATGGCGCCCATTTGAAATCAAAATTTAAAGGGACTTTGCTTGCTGCATCAACTCAGGATGGTAATTTCAGTTGTATCCTATTGCTTTTGCGGTTGTTGATTCTGAGAATGATGCATCATGGGATTGGTTTTTGCGGTGTTTGAAGACTATTATTCCTGATGAAAAGGATCGAGTTTTCGTGTCTGATTGGACTTCTTCAATTGCAACTGTGCTTTCAGTAAATTATGTACATGCTCATCATGAGACTTGCACTTTCCACTTGCAAAAGAACCTGGAAACACGATTTAGAGCTTCTGCTTCTCTTCTTCCAGTTTTTCATAATGCTTCAAGAGCTTACACTCAATATGATTTTGATAATTTGTTCAGTCAAATTTCCAATGGTGAAGTGATCCAGAACTTGGATAATATCTTTGGCAAGCTGATATTAGGAAATGGTCACGTGCATATTCTCCTTCTAATCGGTACAACATCATGACATCTAATTGTGTCGAGTCCATTAATTCCTTGTTAAAAGAGACTCGCGAGTATCCAATTGTCTGCCTGTTTGAGACAATCAGGTATATTTTGACTAGGTGGTTTAATGAACGACGTGAGGAGAGCTGTCGACATCCATATGCTGTTACTCCAAATGTTGGGAATAAGATGAATGCATCTTATAATAATACTACCCGCTGGCTCGAAGTTTGTCAAGTAAATGAAAATGTCTTCGAANGTAAATGAAAATGTCTTTGAGGTTAAAGCAGGTTTAAAGACGTATGTGGTGAATTTGACACAAGAAAATGCACATGTTGTATGTTTGATATTGACAAATTCCCTTGTGTACATGGAATTGCTGCTGCCAAACATGTCAATCTCAGTGAAAACATGTTTGTTGATGATCATCATTTCACTAAAAGGTTATAACTCTCTTANACTCTCTTCTTTAATTGGGTTTTGAAAAGGTTGTTAAAGTAACGGATCCGACAGGTTTATACAATGTTTTAAAAGGTTTTAAAAGGTTTTTCAAGTTGTTTATAAGGTTTATAAATCGTTTTTATAAGGTTTTACAATGTTTTACAAGGTTTTTCAAAGGTTTATCAAAGTTCTAAGTCTTATCTTCCTCTTTTTATTTTATAGATGGCGTTTAGGATACTCAGAGAGCATTCACCCAGTAGGTGATATGGAGTATTGGGAGATTCCAGAGAGTGTTAGTACTTCTATTCGCTCACCTTCTACTCGTATACCTAGTGGCAGGCGAAAGAAAAAGAGAATAGCTAGTTCATGGGAGCATGGAAAGGCTAAGAAAAATTCAAAACAATACAAATGCAGTAGGTGCGATCAGTGTGGACACAACAAATCTAGTTGTGTAGCTGCTATCTAACTCTTTCTCTTTGTTTTATTCAACTTGAATTTGTTCTTTTTAATAAAATATTTCAGTCTATAATGTTGTAAACTCCATTTTCTTAGATTTTTTTTTCAGATTTTATTGTTTTAAATCATTATAAACAACTTGTAAAACCTTTTAAAACCTGTTAAAAACCATATATAATCTTATAAATCATATATACTCTTGTAAAACCGTTTAAAAACATTTCAAAAATGTAAAATTCTTTAAAAAATTATATATACTCTTGTAAAACCGTTTAAAAACCTTTTAAAAACCTTAATTGATTGGCACTCAATCCATTACTTCTGTTATGCTTTTCGGATTTTGTTTTTTTGGCCCACCCTTTGAAAGGATACCAAACAGTCAAGTGCAAACGTAATTGATTGGCACAGTTAGTTATGTTTATTACGAACATCAAAGGAGATAAATCTCCACGCGTTGCCACGCCCATAACTAAAAGCCTTACAAAATTATTAAATAATGGGCTTTTTATTACGGCCCAAATAGACACAATTACGTCATCGTCTTTCCCCCAAATTCATTTGAGATGCCCTACAAAGTTCTGGCTGCGAGGAGTCGATTAGGCCCATTATTTAATTCTACAAAGTTTTTAATTCTACAAAGTTTCTTTTGTGGAAGACGATTGAAGGGGTAATACACGAAGAGTCGCTTTCGAAACAGCGAAGGGATAAGATTTCAAAACAGCGCTTCCAGAGGCTCTTAAAACCGTAATTGATTGAAGGGGTAATAAGCGAAGCGTCGCTTTGGTTCGGTTATAATTACGCGTTGAAGGGTAAGAGTTATGTATTTATGAAGCTGAAGAGGTACTTTTTGTAAACCCAAGCGATGCTTCTTGTATGATAAATACTTTTTGCTCTTGACTTACACATCAAACCTTTGTCTCACGAAAACGTAAAATCATCTCTCAGACTCGACAAATCCTATTACTTCTTCCTTCATTCCGTCAGAAATGTCGCATCTTTCTTCAAGCCATCTAAGGTATGGGTTGAAATCTTTGAACAAAGATCATTCGACAAACGTCACAGCAGGTAAACGCATACATCTTCAGATTAGTTTTGTTTTACTGTTAAGAATAAAAGAGATTGAGTGTGTTTGCCTTTTTGTTAGTAATTGTTGATGACATCATTTTCCATTGGAAGGCTACTTTAATCGGACCGGTGAACACCCCATATGAAGGAGGAGTGTTTAAAATGAGTATTCATTTTCCGTGTGATTACCCAAATAATCCCCCAAATATCTGTTTTGATTATACTCCCTTTTATTTAGCAAGCATGTGTATCAGGACTCCTCTTTTTGCAGCAACTCAATAGTTTTTTAAATATAATTTCTTGATAATGCAGGTTTGTTTCGACACAAAAATTTGCCACCCAAACATATCAGATGGAGGAGCTATATACCTAAGACCATCTCCAATGGTTTTCCCTATTTTTTCTCTATAACAGATGATCTCTATAATAGAGATGAGTTTTACTCCAATGGTTTTCCCTATTTATTCCTCTATAAAAGAATATTCTAAATATATACTATTTTTATTTTATAATTAACACCTTTTATTTATAAAAATTACAAACTAACCCATTTTACTTTAATTTTTGTAACACTTTTATTAAATTATCTTTTGTAAATGGTAGTCTCAAAGAGTGAACATAATTGGTTAATTACTTAATTCTAAAAGAGTGAACATTTTGGTCATAAATAAAAGAAGTTAAAGATTAAGAGGACTACTTTGTAAATAAAATAGTTCATCACTATTTATAGAGGAAAAAATAGAGTTCCTCTATAAATAGAGAAAAAATAGCAATCTCTATTATAGAGGTGAAAATAGAATACCATTGGAGTAAAAATTACTCTATAATAGAGTATAGAGGCAAAAGTAAAGGACCATTGGAGATGTCCTAAGAGTGTTGAAGTCCACCTATTGGCATCCCATGCCGATTATTTTGCTTTTCAAGAGATTAGTGGAAAAGTTGATTGAACCAGAGGTCGATGATGAGGACCAGATCAATAAAAATCTTGCCAACCTCTACAAATCTGATAGGACAAGGTTTGAAGAAATGGCTAGATAGATGACAAACCAATACGCTGGGAGAGGAAACTGAAATATGAACTTAAAAAGTTCAAATCTATTTTAAAAACTCTTGAATAATTCAACTTCTATTTGTTCTTTTTAATAAAATATTTCAGTTTGTACTGTTGTAAACTCCATTTTAAAAGATTTTTCTATTCAGATTTTACTGTTTTAAAGCATTATAAACAACTTGTAAAGCCTTTAAAAAAGCAAATCATACTGATATATATCATTTTAAACAACTTGTAAAACCTTTTAAAACTTTCTAAAAACTAGATATCTTGTAAAACCAAACTGTTTATAGGATTAACACCATTTAAAAGGTTTTACAAGCGAAAAGAAATAACTTAACATTAAAAAGACAAGTTTTTAAAATCTACTTGCAAACTAAACATTGAAATACTCTTCGATTCATTATTCTTCTTGATGCGATCACGTTTATATACCAGTAAGATGCAAACTTCCATAACCTAGATATTTGCTAATTCTGCAAGTTATGGATTTTTCTTGAAGTATTTGTCCCTGTACTCCTACAAAAGAAAAGAAAAATTTAAGTTAATATTAAATAACTAGTAAAATGTGCATAAAATCTAACAAAATTCGAGGTTCATTAACCTTTAATGTTGAAAACATTCGGGTACCAAAGTATCTCATTTGTGGAGTAACATCTTTAGGAATTTTGTCAGGATGAAGAATTAACATTGCCTTCCTTGCTACTTTACTTACATCTTCTTTAATTTTCAAACCCTTGACATAGACTTTTTCCCACTTATTCCCTTGCCAAAGATACTACAATGTAGAACATCCAAATTTTGTTAGTATTTTAACGCCTATGATAACAAGCATATGATTTTTTCAAACTTACTTCATCCATTGACGAAAGCATAATTTTGATGTCCCCGCACCCAGTCCAACAAGTTATAACTTCCTCGATTTGTTTCATTTCTTCGTTACTTATATTGTTCTCCTGCGTAGTAGGTGTTTGCACTAATACAAACATAAGAAACAAAATATTATATGTCATTTTCAAAAGGGCAAATCATCTATAATAAAGAATTCAACAACTTACAACTATCCATTTCCTGGCTGGTGTGATCTTGTTGTTGGCTTGGATCTTCTTGTTGAGTGGGAGCTTCTTCTTGGCATGGGTCTTCTTGTTGAGTGGGAGCTTCTTCTTGGCTTGGGTCTTCTTGTTGAGTGGGAGCTTCTTGTTGGCTTGGGTCTACATCAGTATCTGAAATATTAATACACTCTTCGTCATTCGATATAACAATGTACGCTTCTTCTTGGCTTGAGTCTACATCATCAGCACTGTTTTGCTTCTCATCCTGCATAAATAATTATATTTTCATTAACCATATGTAAATTATTTTAAAATATGTTTTTACAAGGTTTGTAAAATTTGTCGATCATATTCAAGTAACACATACCTTATCATTATTCATATCCTCCTCTTGTGGATCATTTCATTAGTATCCTGGGTATTTTCTTCAGGAATAACACTTGGGTCCCCTCTCAAGTCAGTTTGTTTCTCTTGTTGATAATCTTGATTCTCTTCTTTAGATACCTAGAAATGTTGTAAATTTTGTTTAATACTATTTAAAACACTAACAAAACCTTTAAAAACGATTATATAATGTTGTTAAAATCTCGTTTAAACACTTTTAAAACGATTTTAAAAGGAATTAAGTTTTTTTTTCAAACCATTTAAAACCATTGAAAACCCTTTTAAAACCATTGTTAACACTTCGATTTTATATAATTTTGTTAAAAACTCTTCAAAACACTTTTAGAATGATTTTAAAAGGAATTAAGTTTTTTTTTTCACTTACAAATTCACTTGGAGAAGCTGGTACTTCCTCTTCTTCAAAATCGGTGGCAGAGTGTGACAACCCGTCCCGTTGACCCCACTAGCCCACCGCTAGCTTGCCCCCATAGGCCCGAAGCTTGGTGACAGCTTGTCCTGTGGGAAGGTTGTTAAAGGGTGGGGACCAGGGTTCGAGGAACGCCTGGTGCACCAATAACCTACTATGGATTTGGATGAATAGTTCCATTTGCCCAGTGAGGGGTTAGGATCGATGCCCTGCAGGGCCAGCTTGGGGTCCGTTGGGGCGGCTAGCGGTGGGCTAGTGGGGTCCACGAGACAGGTTGTTACACAGAGGCTCGTATTTCCTCTTCTTGAAAAGCAGTGGCAGAGGCTGGTACTTCCTCTTCTTCAAATGCCCTTGATTCCCACTGTGGTGTTGCAGCAGCAGTAGTGATCCCCACATGATTATCCAGTCTCACTATTCTTTTGTGAATAAGTTATAGAATCAAGAGATAGTTTAAGAACTCAAATAATAAAGAATAACTCTCTTTATTAATACCAAAGAAAATAACTCAAAACTTTGGTCAATCTCAAACTCTCAATCTCTCAAAACCACATAAGTTGTGTCACATCTCAACACCTCCTTATATTACTTTGCTAATCCTAATTTTAATAGGAATCCTCACATATCTAGATAACTCCTAGACATTTGATCCTTATCTCTTTGTCAACAGAAAACACAATAGGATTAGGACTAGTTTCCATTTTAACCTTTCTTCAAGCTTACTCCAACATTCTCCTCCTTAAGCTTGAAGCTCTGTTTCAACAAGTCTTGAACTCCCAAGAGATCCCTCATTACTCTGAACTTATTCTTGTCTAACGCTTTGGTGAGTATGTCTGCTCTTTGCTCTGTTCCTGGAACATGCTCCACCTCAATTTGGCCACTCTCAACCCTTTCTCTAATAAAATGATAACGCCTATGTATATGTTTGCTTCTCCCATGGAAAACTGAGTTTTTGGTGAGTGCAATTGCCGACTGATTATCGATCCTGATAATGACCTTCTCTTCTGCAGCTCCGGTAATCTCTACCATCAAATCCTGCAACCACACAGCTTGCTTTGCCGCCTCAGTCGGAGCCATAAACTCTGCTTCACAGGATGATAACGTTACTACATCCTGTTTCTGCAAGCACCAAGTGATAAGACCTTCTCCAAGATAAAAAATGTGTCCCGAAGTACTCCTACCGTCATCTTCATCAACATTATGGCTACTGTCACTATATCCTATTAAACGAGGCACCTTCATCCTTCCATATGACAAACCAAGAGTAACGGTTCCTCTAAGATATCTTAAGCATTGCTTCATAGCTGCTTTATGCAACTCCCTAGGACTCTGCATATAACGACTAAGAATTCCAACACAATAGGACAGATCCGGTATAGTATGCAACAAGTAGCGTAGACAACCAACATTCTTTCTATAAGTAGTGGCATTGATCTCTTTCTCATTCTCTGCCTTCGACAATTTTAGCTCTGGTTTCATCGGTATAAGAACCGAATTGCACTTAGACATTCTCGTTTCTTCTAATATCCTCTGAGCATAACAAGCTTGGCTCAGTATGATACCACCTTGATGTTGATCCACTTGCATACCAAGGTAATAAGTCAGCCTTCCCAAGTCACTCATTTCAAATTTTGAAGACATCTCCTCCTTAAATTTGTTAATAACAACCAAGCTTGTTCCTGTAACGAACAAATCATCAACATAAACTCCAATAATGAGAAGATCACTACCAAAGCTCTTCCGGTAAACAGAAGGCTCCTTAGAACATTTAACGAACTGCAACTCCTGAAGAATGTGATTCAATCTGTTATTCCAAGCTCTGGGCGCCTGTCTCAAGCCATACAAAGCCTTATTGAGCTTATACACATTCCCTTCATGTCCCTTTTGTTTGAATCCCTCAGGTTGAGAAACGTACACTGTCTCCTTGATCTCACCATGTAGAAAAGCAGTTTTGACATCAAGATGGTGAATCTCCCAGCCTTGAGACGCAGCAAGATTGATGAGTAGCCATATGGTTTCTATCCTAGCAACCGGTGCAAAGACTTCTTCAAAATCGACTCCATACTTCTGAATATAACCTTTAGCAACTAGTCGAGCTTTGTATTTATTGATACTGCCATCAGAGTTTCTCTTCAACTTAAACATCCACTTTAGGCCAATTGGTTTTGCTCCTATAGGTAAGTCAACAAGATCCCATGTCCTGAGCTTCTCGATCGAGCCTATTTCCTCTTCACATGCTCGTGTCCATTCCTTAGATATTCGAGCTTCATCAAAATTTCTAGGCTCATTGTAAATACTAAGCAACAAGAATTCGCCTTCTTCTTCTGCAAGTAGGATATAGTCCTCTAGGTACTTAGGCTTAACACTCACTCGAGTTGATCTTCGTAGCTCCGGAGATGGTAATTCTGCAGAGGAATTCCAGTTTCTTCTGCAGTTTCGTATGACTCCTTCTGAGTTGCTTCGGCAATGCTCTCTGAATGTTCAAATCCCTCAACCTCGCTGGAAGTCTCATCATCAATATCTTGTTCTCCAAATTCTTGAAGACCGTGATTCCCAAACACATCAAAGCTAATCTTAAAACTTTCATCACCATTCTCTGTTTCTATATTTTTTGACCAACTCCATCCTTTAGATTCATTGAACACGACATCACGACTTACTATAATTTTTTTTGACATAGGATCCAACAATCTGTAAGCCTTGGAACCCGATTATGTTCCTAAGTGAACGAGTTCCCTTGTTCTGTCATCTAGCTTTCTCAAGTTTGGTTTCTCTATCTTAGCATAGCCGATACACCCAAAGATCCTAATGTGCTCGACAATAGGTCTCTTTTCCCGAAAGAACTCGTATGGTGTCACATCCTTCAGAGCTCTTGTCACTACTCTGTTTAGTAAGTAAGTCAAATGTCTCAAAGCTTCTCCCCAAAGATAGTTAGGCATATTCATATGCTTCATGATACTTCTAGTCATTTCCATCAAGGTTCTGTTGCGTCTCTCCACTACTCCATTCTGTTGTGGAGTGTATGGTGCAGTCAAGTGTCTCTTTATACCAGCAGTGTTGCAGAAGGAATTAAACTCATTAGATACAAAATCACCTCCTCTATCTGTTGTGAAAGTTTGTATTTTCTCAGTGACTTCCTATTCAGTCATGGCTTTAAACTTCTGAAACTTATGAAACGCTTCTCCCTTCTCTTTTAGCAACATTGTCCACATGTAGCGAGAGTAATCAGCAATGATCACAAAGACATATTTTTTTTCCAGCAGGTGTGCTTGGCGTAATAGGACCACAAAGATCTACATGTAAGAGCTCTAATCTCCTTTTAGCTCTGAAACTGGTTGCTTGAGGAAACACACATCTTGTTTGTTTGCCAAGCAAACACGATCTGCAAATTTCTTTTCCCTGAGCAAGTTTTGGAGCTCCTAGAACCAATCCTTTTCCCAACATTGATGTTAAGGTGGCATAGTTGATATGTCCCAGCCTTGCATGCCACCTACTTGGCTCGCTTATCTCTGAAAGATTCAAACAAGTGTTGTCCTGTAATCGCATCTGAACCTTCTACAAGCGGTTTCTCGATTTCTCTGTTCTCACAAGTAGGTTCCCTTTCTCATCCTTCATAGTTAGATAATTACCTCTTAGCCGTATGTCAAGACCTGCTTCAGTGGCCTGACCAAGACTTATGATATTGCTCTTCAAGTCAGGAATGTAGTATGACTGATACTGCATCAGTCATTATCCTTGATTTTCCATTCTGATCGATAAAAGCGATGGTTCCCTTTCTTTTGATATCAACTCGTGAATCGTCTCCAAAGCGCACTTTACCGGTTACATAAGCATCAAGCTTGCTAAAATACCTTTTATCTCCAGTCATATGGTTACTCGCACCATTGTCAAGATACCATATGTTGTTTCTAGTTGTACTTGTTTCGAACTTGCTTGGTACAACCAATTTCTCATTTAAGTAAACCACTTCATGCATCAAGAGCTCGTCTGCATCCTCTGTATCCTCATTATTTTTTTCTTCTACTTCATGCAGCTTCAACATTTGATCTGGACATTGTGTTGTGAAGTGACCGGTTTGATCACAACGAAAGCATGTAATCTGTGAGAGATTTCTGCCTCTGTAGCGACCTCGTCCTCGTCCTCTGTAGAAAGATCTACCTCCACGACCCCTTCCTCTGTAACTTCCAGTTTCACCATTGTAATCTCGGTAGTGTTGATTTGCTTGATTTACTTGTGGCTCTGAGTTAGCGTACATCAATTTACTTTGATCCTCTTGAGTATCTTCTTCCTCTTGAATACGCTCTTCGTAAGCCTTAAAGCGTAAAACGATATCTTCAAAGCTGATGGTATTCAAATCTAGAACTTGTTCTAGAGAAGCTACTATGTGAATGAATTTTCTTCAGGGAGGCTGTTAAGGAACTTCTTAACAATCTTTGATTCGTCTATATTAACTCCTAAGGCGGCTGACTTTGATAAAATTGTAGCTAGCTTTCCCGAATAATCATCAATAGTCTCTGATTCCTTCATCTTCAAGCGTTCAAATTCCGCCATTAAGGTTTGAAGTCTGGCTTCTCAAACTCTCTCTGCTCAAACGTGTCTAGAACGTATTGCTTCCCATACCTTCTTTGCTGTATCAAGTTCTCCAACTTGCAGTGTTAGGCTCTCCGGTATCAACTGAAACAATAAGGCCATGGCTATATCGTTTTCAAGTGAATCAACTTTATCGGTCTCTGGTTCAATTGCGTCCCATACTTTGTGTACTCGAAGGGCTATCCTCATCTTCATCGCCCATACAATGTAGTTGGTTGATGTTAACATAGGACAGACAATCAAAGGAGATCCTCCTCCTACTTTTTTAGGCCGTGGTGTAGCTACGGTGACTTCCGACATGATTAAAGAACTCTTGCTCTGATACCAAATATAGAATCAAGAGATAGTTTAAGAACTCTAATAATAAAGAATATTAATTAATACCAAAGAAAATAACTAAAAAATTTGGTCTCTCTCAAACTCTCAATTTCTCAAAAACACATAATTTTTATCACATCTCAACACCTCCTATATATTACTTTGCTAATCTTAATCCTAATAGGAATCCTCACATATCTAGATAACTCCTAGACATTTGATCCTTATCTCTTTGTCAACACAAAACACAATAGGATTAGAACTAGTTTCCATTTTAAGCTTTCTTCAAGCTTACTCCAACATAAGTTGATATGTTTTCAAAATCATCTCAATTTTCCCACTACAAGATATTCTTTTTTTTTTGTTAGCTTGATTCAAGGATGGCCCTGCAGCTTCTCTCACACGCTTGTTTTGATTTTGTTCTCCTTTTTCAACTTGTATAAATCCTTGAATCCATTCCTCCTTAATCATCCTATAGCCTTGGATTACAAGTTTAACAACTTCATCAAAATCCTTGTCTTCATCATTCGGTGGCATAACCAAATGGCTATATTCATCTGGATCACTAACAATTGTTTTCACTTTAAATTGCAAAGATAAATCGATTCATATTATATCTCAAAAGTCTTATACAGATATTGTAAAACTTTTTAAAACTCTTTTATAACTCTCGAAATCCCTTGTAAATCCGTCGTAAAGTCTTGTAAACCATTTTAAACACATTGTAAATCAAAATTACGTTAATAAAACTTTTTTAAAAGAATTTACTATGTGTTTTAAAACTATTGGAAAACAAAAAAAAAAGTTCTAGAGAAGTATTAGTACCTTGCAAGACTCAAGAACAAGTTTTCTTTCATTAAATTTTGGGGAATATGTCTTTTGCCATTGCAAGATCAGTGGGAGATGTTGATTTTGGCTTGAAATGCTTTCCCTAAAAACCAGATTTGGATTGCATATGGAAAGCCAGCCATACCATAATGTAACTTTGCCAACGTTCCCACAGTCATTTGTTTCACGCCTATCACTAATGATTTCTAAGCAATTTCACCCCAAGGATACTTGCAGTAATTCTCAAAACTACTGGCTCTCAGCAAATTCTTTAAGGGAATTAGAACTTCTGGATTTTGTGCTATCAATATCTCCTCCACTAGTAACAAAGCACCTAATCGATTTCTTTCCTTAGCTTGCATGTCTTTTCCTTTTAATTTCAAAGTACAAAGAAGATCTTTGCAGGTCATTTTATCATTCATCCACAAATCTTTTTTCGATTTAACAGTACCTGATGGAACAGTACCTACCGAAAGGCCTGTTGTAATGACGAATTTCCTTAGCAAAAATCGCATAGGTTGATCATCAAATGCAAACCAGAGCTCGTTTTTCACAGACTTAATCCTCCTCTGTAGTAAGTGGTGGACCAGTTGACTCGAGAAGTTGATTTCTTTCCGATTAACAAGTTCTATAATTGGACCCAAGAAAGACTCCTCTAACTTCTTGAACTCTTTTTTTTCTAATGCATCATTTACAGTCGCCAAAACAGCTTTCTCAGAAGAATATTTAGTTACTCTCTTTAATGTATTTCCCTCTGTGTCTGGCGTGATTAATCTTTTTGGGAAGCACAGTTTCTTCGCAGAATCTTTAAAAATACTCATATCGCAAAACCTGTCAACATTGTTTATAGAGAAGAACATATTCATGACATGCACCCAAGATCCCTTATAAATCCTATTCTAAAACCAATATAAAACTTTTTAAAGACATTGATAAGTTTCCAACCTTCGTATTCCGAGTTCACCAAAACATCATAAAAATTCAAATTGAAATAGAAATTGAAGTTAAAATTAAGTTCCAAACCAAACTTACAGATGGGAGAAGAAGAGACGACGAATTTGAAGAGAGGACTGAGAGGAAAAACGAGGGAGAAGAAGAGTCCGTAATTCGATGAAGAAAATGGCAATTTGAAGTCCTCGCGTACCCAATCAGCCGACTCCTAGTTTCAATCCGATGACTTCGTGTCTGCAATCCGACGAAATCGAGAACCCAATTTAAGCAAATACAGATTTGAGTGAATTTCATGATTTTCAACCTCCCTGACGGAAAACTGTACTTTTTGAAAGAGGAACCAGTGACTTTTTGGGATAAATGATACAGGGGGGGTTATATTTTACAATTGGGCCTAGGCCTAGGGCTTTCACCCTTATTATAAAAAACATTGTAAAACCTTTTAAAATATAAATTACGTTTTATAGTATTAAGACCGTTTACCAGGTTTTATAAGCGTTTTAAAACGGATTTTAAAAGGTTTAAAAGGGTTTTGTTTTGGATATTTCAATGAATTTTATAGGATTTATAAGAGTTTTAAAAGGGTTTTGTTTTGGGTATTTCAATGAATTTTATAGGATTTACAAGAGATTTAAAAGGGTTTTGTTTTGGGTATTTCAATGAATTTTATAGGATTTACAAGAGATTTAAAAGATTTTTAAAAGGATTCGAAAAGGATACAATGTTTTAAAATTCATTGTAAATACCTACACTTAAACGAAGTATGCTAATTCTGCAAAGATGTCAAATGCTATTTATTGAATAATCGAAAATGAGTAACTTAACATTTTTCTAGAATAGTGTCACAGTGAAAACACAAAATTTTTAAATCTATTTGTAAACTAAACATTGAAATATATTGCCATTCATTATTGTTCTTGATGCAATAAGCTAAAGCTCCATTCCTGCGATCACGTTTATATACCAGCATGATGCAAACTTCCATTATCCTAGTTTTTTTTTCTATTTCTGCATTTCTGCAAAGATAATATAATTAATGTTAGAACCTTTTAAAATACATTGCAATACCAACCTGTTAACCCATTTAAAACCAGTTTAAATAACCATGTAAAAACCTACATTGACCTGCAAAGTTATCAACCGCTATTTTCTGCCGTAAGTCACCAATTGACTCATTTGTAAGATTGCCATATGTCGTAATGCTCATAGCCAAACAATTGATTGTCTTTAGCATGAAGACACCACTATCTTCAATCTTAGCAACCTATCAAGAAAAAACAAAGTGAAGAGTCCACAATATTTACAGAGAACAAATCACAAAACTAGAAAACAAGCTCAACAGTAATTACCTGAGGTATGCAATTCATGATATTGATTCTGAATGGAGATTTCTCTGTATCATTTTTCATTCCAAATTTCCTCTGGGCAATATACGGCATTGCAATAGCATATTCACCCACCTATTTATCTTTAATTTTGTTACTGTAGAAACACTTGCCTAAATCATAGATAGTCAACAACCTCTTCTCAAAATTGATCATCAGTGGCATCCAAAGCTTTTCCTTAACCATCATTGGTGCCAATATTTTGTTTGTAGGTGCTTCCTTGAAGAGTTGACTGAATCCTTCTTCAGGGAACTCATATTCATCTTTGTCATCAATGAATATGGAGTAATTTTCATCAATCTCCTTAAAAAAAGATGCTCCCGCCAACGTCAATGCTTTGCTTTTATAGAACTCCGGATGACTTTTTTCTCTTTTGCTTAATAACTTCACAATTGTATCAACATGCTAAACAACAATAAAAACCGGGTTAGAACAAAATTTGAAATTTAAAAGAGTTTACAAATTAAAACAACTCTTGTTGTCAAATAATTCATATAAATAAGTTCAGACCCAGTCACACATCATCTTGTAAACCAGTTTAAACACATATTTTAATTCCTTTTAAAACACTTTTAAACGTCTTGTTAAAACTTTTAAAATCCCTTTTAAAACTCTTGTAAAACCTTTAAAACCCCATGAAACGTTAACAACACATTATTAAACCTTATGATTTGTAATCATACCATTGTTGTTAACGACTTCCCTGGCGTCTCTAGTGTTGTGAACCACCTAGCATCAACTTTGTTACCCATAATTGTTAGTTGCCTACATCCAAAAATAAACAGAATAACCATGAATACTTACAAAACCATGAATACATCTTTTAAAACGTCTATAAAAGACTAATTGAACTTTTATTTTTGTTGCTAGAAACTAAAACTTACTTTGTTTTCCTTGAATTCTTCCGTTCAATAAATATTTCTAACCGGGTCGTATCAACTTTGGAAAAAAGATAAAGTATTGGGTGCTTTTTCTTCTCATCCATGTAAGGCAGCTGAGTGTGAATAGAAGGAACTGTATTTTGTTCACTTTTTCTTTGCACACCACCAACATCATCATATTTACTCTTCTTTTTCTGTGGCTGTACAAAACAAAAAAATATCGCATTTTATATCGATACACTGGAAAACATTTTAAATAACTCATAGAAATTATTAAGTTAGATACATACCCCTTCTCTAGCTTGAACATCAGCATCTGGATTGTCACTTGGTTTACGCTTCTTCCTCTGTAGTGCCACAAGAAAATCACAATTTTTTGTAAACATTAATAAAATGAAAACATTATACAACTAGATACTAACCTCTTTTCTGTTCGTAACATCATCATCACCATCTTTGCTTTGCTTAGACTTTCTCTGCAGTTCAAAAAGTTTTTTTAAGAAAACAATGTTTACATGATTTAAACCTAATGTGATACTTGATGAAATCTTTTAAAATACTCATAACAACTATATAAAAAATTAATGATTTACATGTTTTCTCTCTCTCAACACTGTCTTCTTACTGCTTGCTCCTTTCTCTTTACCCATGCTTTTATCTTTTCCACTATCCTGATCTTTTTGAGAAAGAAGATCAAATTTTGGTGTAGAAGGGCGTGGAGAAGGAGATTTATCCTTCAAAGATGATAACAATTGTGGTTTACAACATGCTTTTAAAAATACTAAATCAATATACCTTTGGTGTTTCTTCAAAGTAATTACCATCATCGCCACCAGTTTTTTGAGTGTTTTCATCGTCTCCAGCGTAGCTCCCATCTTGTGTGTTTGACGGACGGACAGAATCTGCAGACGGACTTTGTACGAAATCTTCTCTAGGAATATCTCTATCAACATTTTGTTTGCCAGCCTGCAACAAAACAAAAGAACATATAAGAACTTCATTTAAAAAGTTTTACAATCTGTTTTAAAAGGGTTTTAAAAGGTTTATGTCACCTTTGACATCAGTTTTTTAGAACATTGTAAAACTTTTTAAACACCTTGTAAAACCATTTAAAACCCTTTTAAAACACATTGTAAAACCTTTGAAAACCCTTTTAAAACAGAAACCTTTTAAAACCCTTTTAAAGTCTTAGCAAAGACTAATTAAACCTTTTATAAAGTCGTTTACAAAATAGATACTGACCTCTTCATTTATAACCTCTTCATTTCTATTTTGTCCATCTTCATCTTCGTGAGACTGCAAAGGGAAAAAAAGGAGCTCAGTTTAAAGAGTTTAGTGTCCAATGTATAGGAAAAGGTGTGATCTTGGAATCTTACTCCTTTATTCTTATCTTTTTCTGATGTGGTTTTGACAGCTTCTTCAATGGCTTCTAGTCTTTTATTGAAGTCTTCTAACATAAAGAGGATTATGTCAAGTTTTTCAGAATCTGACAAATTTTTCTCTATTTTCTCATGTTTCTCGATTGACAATTTTTCTCCCATTTTGTCACCCAACTCTCCCATGGCATAGTAAATATCAACTAATCTAGAAGACCATTCTTCTTTCTTCAATCTATAGCGTTTCATAACCAAGCCAATAACTTCTTCAAAATCATTGTCATCTTCATCAACCAAATGCTTATGTTCTTGTGGATCTCCAATTATAGTTTTGACTTCAACCTACAAAAATAATCAAAATCCATCAAAACAAAACTCACCAAATAAGATAACCAATGAATAATCAAAACTACACCTTTAATAGAATTCATAACTTACACAAGTTGCTTTCTTAATAGCATCAACAATTTCATCAAACCTTGCATATCGACTTGAGTGCCAGTTGAGAATCAGTGGATACAATGTTTTGGAAAAATTACATATTCTCCCAATTGTATCACCAAAAACTGGAACATCACTCAATGCCCATATATATATATAATGCCAAGGGAAATCCCTTGACACTATACTGACCTTTTGACCAAGAAACTTTATTCAATTTCTGAATGCATGTAGCAAGGATGTTATATGCTTCCTTGCTCCATGGTTGGGCTGTATACATATCAAAATTTGAAGCATGCTGAAGCCGAGACAGTGGTATCTTCTCTAAAGAACTTGGTGTCATCAAAATACCTTCTGTTAACACCACTGCAGCGATGCATTCATTTTCTTTGACATTCAAAGGTTCTTCACCTTCTTCTGGTTCTTTAAATAGTCGATATTGAAGTTGAGATAAAGTGTAGTCTCCTCTCACCGCCCAAGAATATGGTTCACTAATTGGATCTTTGCCGTTATTCCTTGGTTCTCTATGAATCGCTTCGCATTGAATCTCTATGTTTAATAAAACAATGATGTTAGTTTGTTCAAACTTGCCTAATATACGAGGTTATTGATTAAAAAACTGTTTTAAAACCCTTTTAAAAAAGATTTAAAACTCTTTTAAAAGGGTTTTAAAACGGGAAAAATCCCCTTTTAAAACTCTTTTAAAACCCTTTAAAAACCTTTTAAAACCCTTTTAATTTCTAAAACAGGATAAAACCCTTTTACAATAGTTTTAAAAGATTTTAAAACCTTTTAAAACTCTTTTAAAACCCTTTTAAACTTATTTTAAATAGTTTTAAAAGGGTTTTAAAAAAGTTTTAAAAGGTTTTAAAAGAGTTTTAAACGGGCTTTTAAACCTTTTAAAAGGTTGAAAACTCTTTTAAAAGAGTTTTAAAACTTCTAAAACGGGATAAAAACCTTTTACAATAGTTTTAAAAGGTTTTAAAGGTTTTGAAAACTCTTTTACGGGATGAAAACCTTTTAAAAGAGTTTTAAATTTTTAAACGGGCTTTTAACCCTTTTAACCTTTTAAAAGGGTTTTAAAGAGTTTTAAAAGCTTTTGAAAACTCTTTTAAAACCTTTCTAAAACCTTTTTAAAAACCATTGAAAGCCTTTTAAAACCATTTAAAAACCATTGCAAACACTTTATAATTACCTGTTGTAAGGAAGAACTCTCTCATGGAGAACCGAAGAGGTTGCATGTTGACTGTAAACCATAAGTTTCTCCCTCTTGTCTTCAGCCTTCTCAACATCAAGTAGTAGAATAATTTCCCAGAAAATTTGATGTCTCTGGCCGAAAGATTGATGATAGGCCCAAGGAAGGAAGCTTGAAGCTTCATGAAAGATTCTTTTCCTAATACATTTTCAACTTTGTCAACTAGGCTTAAGTCCGAATGTTGACATATGTTTGCTCCACCAATTGGTTCAAAACCCATATCATATATGCTTTCTGGTAGTGCAAGGGCTTCAAAATCACTGGATGCCATATGTTAAAGAAACACACTTAATTAGAGTTTTCAACGGATTTACAAGAGATTTAAAAGGGTTTTTAAAAATCAACAACACACTTTATCGATCTGAAGTCGTCTTATCAACACACTTTATCGACATAATTCAATTACGACCGATCTGAAAATTGATATCAAATGGTTTAACATGGGATTTTAAAAAGTGTTTTACAAGAGATAACAAAAATCCAAATTTACAAGACTTTACTAATTTCAAATCCATATCAAACACATTTATCTATCTGAATGCGTCATATCTGAATATGGATTTTGAAAATGGTTTAACAAGGGGCTTTTAAAAACAGTTTTACGAGAACATAAATCCAAATTTAAAAGAGTTTACATATTCCAAATCGATATTAAAGAAATTTATGGATTTGAATTCGTCAGATCTGAATTTTCGATCGAAAATCAATTTTCAGATTGATGAATATACTAAAGAAAAACAAAATCTTAACCACAAACCTGAAAAGAGTTTACGATCCGACGAACACGAAACGAAGATGAGGTTGGAAGGGACGCAGAGATCGCCGCGAAGAAGGATCGAAAATCGCCGAACGACGTGAAGAAGGATCGAGAATCGTCGATTGAGGAAGAAGGAGAGAAGAAAATTAGGTTTACTTCGTTAAGGGCAAAATTGTCTTTTTCAACCAAAAAGGGGTACCCTTGAAAATAGACGCTTCCCAAAGGCATTTTTAAAAAGTGGAATGGAAAAGTAGGCATTTTTGCTTTTCTCCCTTGAAAATTTGAGTAATTTCTAATCTTATTATACAAAGTTTTGATATCAAAATTACTCATTAACAAGATCGTGACATATGACAATTGTATCATTCAGATGTTAACACATGTCAATTTTAAATTTATTAAAATTATAAAAAATGAAAATGTAAAAATTCAAAACCTACCATAAAAATGTTTTATATAAAAGTAAAATAGAGAAAAGAAAACCTAATTTTATTTAAAATATTTAACCAGTTTTAAAATTTAGAAAAACCATTATAAGGAAATTATATATATATATATATATCATAAAATTCAAAATTATAATATTGTTTACTTATTTTAATTTTAAGTTGCTAATTTTACAAGAAACAAATATTACTTTTTATATAAGAAAAAATGATTGTGAAAATTATACAATTAATTACTGTTTCTAAAAAATGTAAATACTCACCTTTACACAAAGAAAAATATTGTTGAAAAAAAAACATAAAAAAAATAGATTGTCTCATATTCTTTTAACCAATCAAATAATTTATTCGAAAAGACTGCTATTGTAATATATAAAATAGGAGTATGTAAGATTAACATATGTGTTTTTGTAACTACACAAATGTTAAAGTAAAGAGACATATAATATATTCTTTAATGTGTTCATAAAGACAATTTGTTGATAGTAGTAAAGACTAAAGAGTATATTTTAACAGTAAAATATATTTGTGTGTACAAATACACTTTTAGTGGTGATGTAGATAGTAGATTTGTAAATGGATATACATTAGTGTATTATGGAAAAAAAAATAACTATTTTCTATCACTAAAAGTTTATCTCTTTACTTTTATATATTGTTTTTACTTACGAAAAGAACTAAATATATATTCTTTGTTAAATTTTATTTTATTTTAATAACTTTGAAATCATCTACATCTATTTTCTTTAACTAAAAGTGTATCTATTTACTGTTTTTTTTTTCAATCAAACAAACAAAAGGAAATTTCTCGGTTAGCTGCCCAAACCGGAGGGAAAGGATTTACAAAAGAAACTTCAGAGATAAGAGAACACGAAGCACGGGCAAGACAATCTGCCTTCGTATTTGACGCACGCGGGATCCAAGAGATGGAGAATAGTGGGAAAGACTCCAACGAGTTAAACTCATCGAGCAGGTTGGAGAAGGACGACCAATATTCAAAAGACTGCAACATAGTGAGTAACTCAGCACAATCAGTCTCAAAACGTTGACAAGCGATCCCTTCAACATGTATCCGCTCAATGGCCCCCAACAACAAGGTTCGCTCCTCACCAACGCAATACCACCAGCCCAATCATGAATGCACATTGGTTGCTTTCCAAGAACCATCAATCTGACAACAAGGTGAAGAAACCTGGACATCTGAATGCGAAGATAAAAGAGAGTGCCTATTCCCATGCTAAGTTATCGCCCAAAGTCTGATTAATTATATCATTCGCCTCTATCTCTTAACTTTGATTATTTTTTATGGCCTTCTAGATTGTCCATAAAATCCGTGGTAATTGAAGAAGTTGATCAGGATTACCCTGTTGAGAGGCGTACATCCAGAAAATAAAATTCAAATTCGAGTACACCGACTCATATGGTAAACCCTCACGGATAAATCTCAAACTTCACACGAACGAGGACATTCAAAATAAAAATGTGATTAATAGTTTCAACGGTAGAGTTGCATCTTTTACATCAAATATCACATTGGACATTTCGGTGTATCTGTTTACTTACTAAAAATATTTACTTTATATTCTTTGATAAATTTAATTTTATTTTAAAAATTATAAACCCGCACATCAGGCGGATCCTAATCTAGTATGTATATAATAAATATGTTCTAAAGATATTTACAATATGAAAAATATAATATTTCAAACTTTAGAAATTGGTCTAAGCAATTAATTTGGTAATTTTTCAAATTAAAATTAAAAGAATTCATAAATTTGTAAAACAACGATGCGAGAGGAAGACAAATGAATATGATGTCAGAAATTGACAATGCAAGAAGAAAATGATACGGGATGAAGTCTGAAATTGACAATGCTGGAGGAAGTCTAAATTGACGATGCCGAGTGAGAACATATATATATAACTCGAATCAGATGCTCACCTTCACCGGCGACAACCACCATTATTGTTCCATCAACAAATCGATAACAAAGTATATCACAAATAGAAGGTTTTTCTAATAATGGATATAAAAACAGAAAATATTAATTTTGTTATTTAAAATAAAATATTCACAAATGCTGGTTTTAGAAAATTAGAGAGTGTGTGCTAACTTTAGAAAAAAAACTTAGATTAGTGTTATTATAGGAAATTTTTTCTATAATAAATATGTTTTAAAGATGTTTATAAAAACAATATGAAAAAATGAAACTTTTCATACATAAAAAAATTGGTCTAAGCAATTAATTTTGCATTACCATGTGTAAAATGAGAATTTCACATCGTTAGTTTTACTAATAAACTCTCCAAGATAGAGAGATTCACTCGATCGCCAAAAAAAACTGCCTCACTCTCGCTTTTTATTTTATTTCAATTAATATCATATATAGTTTATCCTGAGCAAAAAAAAATTAACATCATATGTTGAACCTTTACCAGAGAAAAAAATTCTCGGATTAATTAGCTAATATTATGTTTAAAATCATATTATAACATGATAACAGTAAATCAGTAATATTGGTATTGTTTTATTTTATCTTATTATAATAGTCTCACTGTAAAATGTATGACTAAGACCATGCACATCGGTTGGGACTTTTTTTGGTCCCTCACATTTAATAATAATATTTTGAAAGTTTCTTATTTTTAGTATGAGCATTGGTGTCTATTTGTATTTGATCCCTCAAATAAAATAATAATATTTTGAAAGTTTAAGTATTAATTATTTAAAGTTGACAAAACAAAAACATACAATTAAGAAATTAATAACAGAAATCATAAAACATAAAAACATCAAAACAAAAACAAACATTTTATTCAACTCATAGAAATTTTAAAATCAATCTTCATTATCCGGGAGATGTCCAAAGTTAGTCCAAATATGCTCATATGTTTATCTTTCGAGCAAGCATGTATGAAAAAAGAGAACATGTAGTCATTTTTATCTCATCTGATTCTCAAGAAGAAGAAAGGTCTCTCTTATAGATGCTTTAACCGGCTTCACGCTCAACAACTCTTAACTCTATATTGTAAAACAGGGTCAAGAGATTGTGATCCCAAACGACAAAATGCCCACTAAAGACCCTTTGGAAAGAAAAGACCTCCAAGTCTACTTTGTGATCTTGTTCCCGTCAAGGTTAACGTCATAGAAGAATAACCTTAAGAGAGTGCTTGGTAGAAGCTGGTGTGCTGACATTTAGTCTTCAAGTAAGCTCTTGATCTTCTTTATCAACGAATTCTATAGAAAGCCGCTATGAGTGAACTGAACATAGTAGAACAGAACATAGATCACACAGTGCTTCTCACTTCTCAAGCCTTAAGACAGCACACTGTAAGCAGGGATTTTCCAAATTCCAGCTCCTGTCATGGCTTTCCTCATCTGTTCTGCTACTGACCAATTGCTATCCAAAGCATTTAACGTCAACAATGCCACATACTGGCCACATTGTTGAGGTTGCAGTCCGATAAGCTGTTTACCTACTTTTTTCCTAACTCAGCATTCTCATGAATCTTGCAGGCGCCCAAAAGAGCTCCGAGAACAGAAGCATCAGGCTTGGATGGCAAATTATTAATGAAATTGGCCGCGTCAACCAATAGTCCAGCTCTACCTATGAGATCAACAATGCAACCATAATGCTCTGATGTTGGAATGATCTTGTACTAGCCATTTCCAAGTCACCGGCTTTTCCATACATATCGAGCAAAGCAGTACACAAAGTAGTAGTGAGGATGATCTCTCTCCCCATAACATATACATGAATCTGTTTCCCCAAACGAAGACCTCCTCGATCCAAATTAGCACAAGAAGAAAGCACACTAACGAAAGTAGCCTCATTCGGAGTTATTACCTCACGTTCATTCTGTATCATCTCACCAAAAAGCATAACAGCTCTGGCGTGTAACCCGTTCTTACTAAACCCATTGATAACAGTAGTCCAAGAAACCACATCAGTTACAGGCATACTCTGAAATAACTCGAAAGCAAAATCCATCTCTCTGTTTCTTCCACAAGCATCAAACAAACTGTTACAAGCTACAACACAAGGATCTACAATACCATCAAACATCTTCCTCGAGCTCTTCAAATCACAGACTTCACCATAGAATCGAACAAAAGAAGTGTGAACAAATGGATCCCATAGAACACCCCGTTTAAGAGTTTGGCCATGTAAGGCAACACCATAAGAAACAGAGAAAGATGAACAAGCTACTTTTATCAGAGAAGGGAAAGTGAGATTGATTGGTCGGACTTGCCTTGCAAGCATGTGGGTGAAGAGAGCAAGAGAGGTCTTGGATTGTCCTGTAGTGAGATAAGATCGAATGAGTGTGTTGTAGACGCATTTCGTTTTCCATCTTGAAGCGACCAAAGCGTTGCTGGTAAAGAGGACAGTGTGAATCTGCTTAATCTGGTTTGAAGAGTTGAAGAAACGTTGGAGAAGATGAAGTGCGTCTTCAAGAGACAAACTGAAACCCGAGAAGACAGAACCTCTCGACTGTAGATCGGACCACCTTCGGGATAGAGAGAAGATCGGCTACCGGAATTCGTCGACAACTTCTGGAGATATGATCGGATCGCCTTCGGAAGACACAGAAGATGGAATCGCCGTCGAGATATGAGAGAAAAGTTTTTGTTCTGTTTACCTAGACAATTTCTTTTTCCAATCAGAAGGAAGCACGTGGCCAAGTCGACGAGAGAAAAAACGTCCCCGTTGAGAATACGTTTTTTGGTTAATGGGTTATTTTTGATTTATTTTTAATTCCAAAAACATGAGGGACGGCCCAAGACAACGGCGATGCACATGGTCTAAGTGATCTTTTGTAATTTAAGAGCAAAAATCCAGGCAGAGGCACCCAGTGGAAGAGCAAAGACCACCGAATTTGAATTTCTTCTTCAGACACGCAGTATCACATTGTTGGTAAACACAGTTCTTTGATTGTTTTGGAGATAAATTGGTATAACATTGTCGTCGTCTTGGTTTTCCTTGCTGCACATTATCTACTACACCTGATACTGTATTAACCAAATATAAATCTCATCAGTTTCCAGATTTTGTAGGTTTTGCACCAAATTTTTGAAGTTTGGTATGATTTTGGGAACTATAGTAAATACTACAAATTTATGTATGAAAAATAATTTTGACACAAATTTTACATAAACATGGTCAACTTGACATTTCAAAAAAGAATTAATTGTTTTAAAAAGATTTCAAATTTGAATACAAACCTAACACAAGAATGATGAAGAAAGTTAAAATGGTGAACGAGAGTTGAATAGATTTTCTCATGCTAGATGAATGATTGTGTTTTAAAATTAAAAATAAATGACAAAGTGTGCTTATATATATATAAGTGATGAGACTTATCCCACATTCAGTCATATCTAATTTAAGCTAACAGCTTTTTATTTTCCAATTTAAATGGATCTCGTTAAATGAATCTCATATTCAAAAGATCTAATTTAAGCATAGACTTTTTTAAAATTTCCGAATTAAAAGGATATGGTTTACATTTTTAGGTGATTCTTTCAAATTATATATAGTTTGGAATTTGTGCGCAGACGTCAAGTTAAGAGGATCCCATATATCGTATAGGGGTTGACGAATCCAACAGAGTAGAAGGAATGGTGCTAAGATGAACAACTGAGACGATTGAGTCGGGTTCGGATTTGGGTTTTTATTTGTTTTATATCTAAATTTTGTGGTACATTTTGGTATATTTTTGTAGTATAGTTATCTGTAAAATATGTAGTTATATATGTAATAATTTATTATTTCAGTTTAATTAAAAAATATATAATATTTTTTAGTCATACGAGACATTTTCAAAATCTGCAAGTGTGATTATGTTGTGGTATCTATTTCGGCAATCATTTTTCTCTTTTAAATATCTAAAACATACCTAATGGTTGTTTCAAAGACTTTTCAATGTTTTGCATTTTTCTCTTTTAATTTTTTTGCATTGATTTCAATGTTTTCTTATCGAAAATGTGCCCAAAAAAAAAAACAGAGTCCACCACTATGAAATGGACAATAAGATTCACAGATGTGTAAATGAAAGAACAATAAAATCCAAATAAACGTATGGGGAAAATACCAGTATGCATTGGTATTACATGTTATACGATCCACATTACACAGGGCCATACGTTAATCACGAGAAGATGAAAAATCCTATAGGGAAAATAATCGAAGATTTTTTTTTGCAATAGTTTGATCAATTATGGGCAAAAAGTTTTTATGCCAAATTCAGATTCTACATTCTTATTCTCTCTCCTTATGGACTTTCTTACATTTGCAGCAACTTAAAGATTCCACTTGATAAACTTCCATCTATCTTTTTTGATGCTCCAAGTCACTTGATTAAAGCTTCTCCATAATCCCCTCTATAAATTATGATTCCTACCAAACTCTTGTTAGAAAAAAACCAATTCTAAAAAGAAACAAAACATAACAAATTAAGAAAAAAAAATGAAATACGCAGAAATATCACATTTCAGCCACCCTCAACACAATCTCAAATTCGACTACACAGAGAAACCATTCAAGTGTGATGGATGCAATGAAGTCGGTATCGGCTCTCGCTATCGCTGCTCCCGTGATGATCATCATGGAAGCTGCGACTTTGATCTCCATGCGCACTGCGCGATACCTTTGGCCTCCATAACACATCCGTTCTACAAAAAGTGTACGTTTCAGTTTATGGCACATCCGCCGGGGAACGAGAGACGGTACTGTAATGCGTGCGAGAAGGATGTGTCCGGATTCCTTTACCATTGCAAGGCTTGTGGTTTTGATCTTCACCCGTGTTGTGCTATGCTTCCTATGGTTTTGGACGATGGAGAGACCAAACTCTTTCTTTACCGCAAAGTTAGTTCGTCTTGTCATCGATGTGGAAGAAAAGGCCGTAGCTGGAGTTACAGGTCTCTCTTCTTGATTATATTCTAGTTCTTTTATTATTATGATCATACCAATCGCCGCAATATTATGTTTTGGTTACTTTGGTAGATAGTAAAATTGAAAACTTTAACCAAAGATAAGCATGTAAGATTTTTTTTATTCGATTTCTATTATTAGCATGTTTTACTATACGAATCAAATTAACATTTCTTAAGTTGATTTTTTTTTTTGTTCGTTGGTGTTTTTAGTCAACATTAGCATATATTCCAAATCAACATCTCTAAAGAATATTTTAAAGCAATAAGATAAAATTTTGGATTACGTTGATGTATTGATTCTTGATCATTAATTTCGTCTTTATTCCGAATGTTAGAGCAAAGGGGAAAATTAAAGCAATGGCATTCAAATACAAACTCTTTATCCTTTTTTAAAGAAATGAGCTTGTGCTTGGTAATTGGTAGACATATATGTTACATAGCGTGTACTCGAAGTTAGAACTTATTATTTATCACATTAATTTTAGTTACTTCTAATAAACTTCAAAAGTCTAAACACTGATTTAAGTAGATAAATAGATTTAAATCAGTTGAATACTTTTGTCACAAAAATACAGGTCGTCTTGCAAAAAGTATAATCTCCATGTCGCGTGTGTGAGAGAGATGTTGGTGGAGAATTGGCGAGAGCTGTACAAAGGACAAAATGGTAAAGGCATTGAACCTAAGAGCCTTGCCTTAAAGAACACACTTGAGCATCACCACCGTAGCAGCCGCAAAGGTAAAGTTCAGAAATGCTGCGAGATTGCTGGAATGGCTGTACAGTTCGTTATTTCCGCGGTGCTCGGCGATCCAACGACCCTAATCGCAGGAGTTGTAGGCTCCCTGATTTCTCGAGGATGATTAGGGTATTTCAGTTTGTGTGTTTAACTATCGTGTTATATAAACTCTTAATTAGGAGAATGTGAAAGTTGTTACATTAGACTTTGATATCCTATCAAGTTGCTTGTTCATAAACCAAAAAAAAAAGTCTAATATTAAAAGAAAACTATTTGTGTAAGAAAGTTTAGTGAAGTTCTCTTTGCTATTTGTGATTGTGAATTGTGATGTTATTTTTGGCAATTTAACATTTCAAGAAAAGAAAATATGATTAGAAGATTAATATGCACACTATATATTATTATTAAACCTCAAACCAAACCACACAGTTATGACAACAATTCATATTAAACTTTTTATTACAACTATATATAATATATGGTTTTTAGTTGGAAGGCTTCATTTCAGCTTTGATGGCAGCAACAAGGTGATCATAAGCCTCACCCCATGCGACCTTCATCTCCGGTGACCACATCTCAGGCACCGCCTCCTTTATCGTCTCCAGCAATGCATACTTTGTCACCTGTAAATATATATCATTTTTGGTTTAACAAATATAAATCGAATCAAAATATTTGTGTAATAATCAAAAAATTTGCAGATATGACAATTGAGTAAACCTCAAAGTGTTCGTTAACGACGCCGTATTTAGAATGGTTAGCTCCAAGTCTCTTCAAAGTAGTCTCCCTCACTGTAACTTTCCCTGTTTTCCTCAGTTGTACTGCTGATTCACAACACTGATATACCCCAAAAACACCATTCATTTAGTTAAACCAAGAATCTTTGATTTGGAAATATAAGCAAAATCATGTGTTTTCTTATCATTGATTAGTTAACTTACCATGACAAAAACAGACATAGCGTGGGGTTTGAGTTTCGGGTTTTGCTCAGCAGGAATTGGTGAGTCTCTCAAGAATGAGAACATCTTCTTTGTTGTTGGTGCAATCTCAAAGATCCTACATTCCAAAATTGATTTCATATCTCAGATTATAGTTACAGATATGCATACAGATACAGTATAGAGAGAGATCAATGGGATCATTAGTGCTTACTTGAGGAAGAGTTTGAGACCCAATTCAGCTGAGTTTTTCTTCATGACACTCCATGACTTCACCACAAGAGCCTCTTGCTCTTCTGTGAACACAATCTTTCCTTCACTCTCCATAACAATTTCAGAAACTAAATGATTTTGAATATACAATTCTCTGTTTTGTAAAAGAAACTATGATCTTACTCTAATTAGGAAAAGTGTCCTCTATATATAGGTTTTGATAAAGACCCTTATGTGCTATCGAAGAGACAGTTCTTGGCAACCAAGTTTAAGATAAAGTTGTCTGGTTAAAAAAATGAAACCATGTGCTGTGTGTATTGTAATGGAACCTGGTTTCTTAATGGTAGGCTTGACCAAATTAGTCAAAACACAGTTGAAAAGTATCCTTATCTCTTTATATCATTATTATACTGATTTATATACCACACAAGTGGTGCGAGTTGTGTAAAAATACATTGAATCCAATGATGGTAGAACACAAATCCCACTGCATATGGATCTCTCTATATCCTAGATTATATGCTGAGAAGCAGAAGCAAGAACAAAACTTGTGAAATGTTATGTAGCACCATGTGGCTTTCACATCTATGTGATTAAAAAAGGTCGAAACTTTACACACTGAATCCAGGCAATGAAGTGTTACAGAGAAGGGTGTTTTTTGCAAACTCAACCGTATCCGTAAGTTACATCGCGTTTTGAAACAACAGAGTCAAAGGGTATTTCGACTCTTTCCTTAACAAGGCACCGTGCTTCCCCATCTTCTATCACAAGAACTTTCCCCGGTGGACACTGGTTAGGTGTTTTCTTCCCTCTGACTGCTCGCTGCGGGAGAAGTCCAAGAAGGTTCAAGGACGCACCTCTTCTCCTCATCTCTGGACCATAACCAGATGCAGACAATATGGAAATAACACCAATGATTGGAAGCATGATCTTTGCAACAGAGCCTAGGAAGCGAATCACACCATGATCCGAGCCTCCTCCAGATCCTCCCTCAGGACTTTTCACCTCTGCGTCGTTTCTCACATGTCCTGAGCCAAACCCATTAGCGTCAGACTTCTTCTTGGAAGGTAAGTGAGAAAGGTAACCATTATTATCTAAACCGATGGATACAGGAGGATGAACAGGATAAGGAGGAAGTAAGAGATCATTCTCATAATCAACTCTTTCTCCAGCAAAAGTCGTAGTCTCTCGTAGTACTTCAAAGTCTTTCCCTTTGTACTCCTTAAGCTTCTCAAGCAACATTTTCCTACTGTAATCAATCTCAGATAGAGCTACTTGCTTCTCATACTGTTGTCTTTGCCTCAAATTCTGATTAACAAACAACAAAACCATTTCCACAATAACTTAGGACAAAGACAGTGAAATCCAACAACAGGACATGAAGCAATTTAGGTTCAATTTCAATCAAAAGCAGAACTAACACTTTTAAATGTTCAATGATACACTAAAAGCCAGAAACTTGATTACCAAAACCATAGAAGCAGAGGAAATTTAGGGTTTTTTTCTCAAACCTGTAAAGAAGCAAGCTGAGACTCGAGAGATTCAAGAGCATCGCGAATACGCAAAAGCCGCTCAGCTTCTGCTTCATCTACGTCCTCAGAGCTGATTGAGTCAAAATCCTTGTCTTGATTTCTAAAAATCTCATCTTTTTTTCCTTCTCCGGGAGAAAGATCCTCGTTTCCGCCGCCGTCGCCGCCGTTTTCGCTGACGGCGGTGCTGGAGCTGTCGATACAATCGCTGATCTTGAGTCGAAGCTCGGTGGCTCTGGCTAGAATCAACCCGATCCCTTCTTCGTCTTCCATCTGAGCGATTGAGGGAAAAATTGAGGCTTCAGAGATTAGGGTTAGGGTTTTTGTAAGGTAGTGGTGGAGAAGGGGACAAGTAAACTTTTGGGAGTGAGTCTTCGAGTGATTGTGGTTGGCTTAACTCAGATTTTTCAGATTTGTTTCTGCTTCTTTCCCGGTTTTTAAATCAACGGCCACAAATATTTCAACTATTTCTCTTTTTTTTAATACTAAATTAACCCAAAACAAGGGAATAATTTCTAGATTAACTCTTAAAATATTAAAGTCAATTGGGTTATTTTCATGTCTAAAATACCTTTTAGTGCTTTGTTAGGAAAAAAAAATACCATAATACCCTTATAATATTTCCCAGCGATTAGGAGAGGGAAAATTATAAAATCTGTGGTATGTGGTGACAGATTAATTTGATTGTCACAGGTTTTTTTTTAAATGACAGATTTACTTTGGTAGATTTATTTTGGTTGACAGACTTTTAAAAATCAGTTGTGACAGTTTTTTTTTTACGGCTGATTTTGTTCGAAACGGCAGACTTTTTTAAACGAGACAACAGACTTGTTATTATTTCAGCCGGTTTGTTATAATTTGTGGCTGACTTTTTATTTTAGTTGTTACAGTTTTTTTTCTTAAACTAAATATCTGTTGTAACTTGACATATTTTATGAGGAAAAAAAATTACTAGTTTGACGTTTATTGATAACAGATTTATTTTTAGTTACAACAGATTTTAATAATTTTACTAATAATCTGCAGAGAGATAGCAGATTTTGAAATTGCTAGTTTAACCTACACTTTGTAGCATGTTATGGCAGATTTATTTTATGTTATGGCAGTTTTTGATTATTTTTCCAATAATCTGTCGTTTAATGACATATTTATTTAAAGAAAATAAAAATTGCTAGAATGACCTTACAAATTTGTTTAATGTTGTGACATGTTTTTTGTTTGTTCGAGTCATTTCTTTTGGTTACGACAGTTTTTAATTTTTATATACTGACAGATTTTTTTTTTTGAACTAAACATTGACAGACTTATTGTAGGTGTGGCAGACTTTTTATTTTTGTTTCCATGTATGTCACGTAAACATTAAAGTTTTAGGGTTTTCCCTAAACAGTTTCCTATTTTTTCTCCATCTATAGCACGACGGCGTCTCTATACTCCATTGAACATCGTTTTTTCCTTTTGGGTTCACAGTCAATTAAATCTCTCCTTTTCAATCTTCTAAACGATTTTTCTTTTTTGGGTTTGGCATGGATCACGTGATTGTGGTCTGTGGCAAATGGATCTTTGATGAAGTCAAGTGGTTGTTTGTTGTTGATAATAAGAGAGGGGGTCGTATTCTAGAGTGTAACAACCAAATGAGTTACGATGATTGTATCCAATTGGTGTATGAAGATTACGGTTTGGATAAGAAAATATATGATATTGGGTTGAGTTACAAGATTTCGAAGGTGTTATTACAAAACTTACCGAGCGATACACCACCAGTATTTATCACCAATTCTCGACAGTTTCATGGTTTTCTAAAGCAATTGAAGAGCGACACACTTCGACTTTGTGTTGAAGTGACGGCTAAAGTTAAGAGTGGATCGAGAAAAAGAGCCAGAGATGATAATTTGTTGGTGGAAGTAGATACTGAATTGGCTGACGGAGACATTACTAATGAAGATTCAGAAGTGGACGATGAAGAAATGAGATTTGATTACTGTGATGATTCTGATGGAACAGATTC